>NC_079211.1:126696037-126996037 GCF_029633865.1 Lampris incognitus
CAGTATCTTCACTATGAAGCAAATTCTTGATGGCCTCCTTGCAAAAGAAAAGAAAAGTTGTGTCTCTGCTGAAGAGAAACAATCTTAAGAGAGTAGCTCGACATGCTCCAAGTACATCTAGGACTTATGATGCAGAGTGCATATTTTGTCAGAAAAACAGCAAATATTCCAAGAGACAGAATACGAGAGAAGTACTGGTGCAGTGTCGAGAACTGTGAGCTGATGCAAAGATCAGGAGTGCAGCCACAAAGAAAAGGGACAGCAGAATCCTTGCCATTGTGAGTAGAGACCTTGTAGCAGCTGAAGGGCACTACCACAGGTCATGCTATAGACTTTACACCAAAGAAGAGGTTTCCAAAGGAGAGGTTGCCAGCAATGAAGATGATGATGCTGCAGCCCAGTATGAAGCTGCTGTGAATAAGGCATACAATGAGCTGTTCCTCTTCATCAGGATGGAGCTTTTTGGCAATCCTCAAGTGATGACAATGACTGATCTCTCTTCTAGACTGGTAGCTTCAATGAACTCCCAAGGCATTGCCCAAGTCAAGGAATCAACCAAGAAGCACATAAGGCGAAACCTGGAGAGTGAGTTTGCTGGAGCCTTGCAGATATTCCCTGATGAGAAAGGAAAATTCCTCCTCTATCCCGATAACTTGTCCATGAGGGAACTTGCCAAAGAAAATCAGTCTCTCAGAAGGGAGCTGCAGACCCTGAAAAGTGTCAGTGCACAAGATGTTATAGCCAAAGCAGCCATCAAATTGAGAGCAGACATTAAAAGTCAAGATGTTCCTCAAACCTGGCCGCCTGAAGTCAAACCAGAAGCAGAATGTCCTACCATTCCAGAGTCGCTCATTATCTTCCTGTACTCTCTACTCACAGGCTCAAATGATCCTGATCATGCATCCCAGAGAGTGCAGTACCTTCTGCAGTCATTTGGCCATGACATAGTATATGCAGTGACATGTGGAAATACCAAGCCTTCCAAGCACATTGTTCTGCCATTCAGTGTCAAATCGTTGACAGGAAATGTAGAGTTGATAAACATCCTCAACCGACTTGGTCACAGTGTGTCCTATTCACAGATGGAAGAGATCAACACTGCCCTGTGTCTCCAGAAACTCTCATCATCAGGGAGTGGCATTGCCCTTCCAGCTAACATCCATCCTGGCATATTCACAACTTTAGCCTGGGACAATATCGACCGTCTTGAAGAAACTGTCAGTGGTGAGGGAACATCTCACAGAGTCAATGGGATTGCTGTGCAAGCAAAGCCAGTCAACCCACTTCCTGTCCAACCCATGCCCACTGTTCCCAAAACAAAGAAGAGAAGCATTGATGGACCCCCACCAATGTTACCAACTTACAATGCTGGACAACGGGTAGGGCCACCACAAAGCAAAAAGTCAGATGCCGATACTGCAGCCAATACTAAGCTTGCCAGAGAGAAAAACCTTCTTTGGGTCCTAGCACGCATGTCACAACAAGAAGAACAGTCAGTCAGCAGCTGGACAGGCTTCAACATCCTGACTCGAGGAGAGATGACGGTCATCCCCGACAATATAGGCTATCTGCCTACCATCAATGCTCCAGCGACACAAATGTCTACTGTCAACGAGGTGCTTAACCAGTCACTGAGCATCATGCAGTGCTTAGGCCTGAGGAAGATTGTCTGTGTCTTTGACCAAGCCCTGTATGCGAAGGCTGTCGAGATCACATGGAAACACCATGACAAGTTCCATGATATCATCGTTAGGCTTGGGGGTATTCCACACCATCTGCACACTGCTGGCAATAATAGGAAAGCGTTTCCAAGATGCTGGACTCAAAGACCTCTGCATTGAGTCTGGCATGATTGCAGAAGGCTCAATTGCTGGTGTTATGGATAGCTGCAAGTACAACAGGGCAGTGTGACTACACAAGCTCCTGTATGAGGCTCTCATGCGACTGACCTTGAATGGTTTCCTGTCCTGGTTGGAAGAAACTCACAGGAATGACATGGTTCACCTGAATGAGACACTGAAGACCATTGACAGCCTTGGGAAAGAAGTCTCACAACATGCTTTGAAGGAGGTCCTCGAGAACAGCTCTTGTACACGCATCATGGATCTATTTGAAGTCTACCGTGAGTTCCTTAGAGGTGGAAACGGCAGCCTCTCGAACTTCTGGATGTCCTATTTGGACATGGTTGAAATCTTGTTGGGGCTCATCCGAGCATCCAGAGAGGGAGACTGGATGCTACACTTGGCTAGCATTCGAGCAATGATCCCATGGTGCTTTGCTTATGACAGGATGAATTATGCACGCTACCTCCCCTACTACTACGCCCAGATGTCTGAGCTGCCCATCACACACCCAGATGTGTACACAGAATTCCTGGAAGGAGGCTTCTCAGTCCAACTGGGCTCCACCAATCCCTTTGGCCGAATCCCTGTTGACCAAGCTATAGAAGAAATGGTGAACAAAGACACCCAAACAGCTGGAGGGACAAAGGGATTCAGCTTGAAGCCAGGAGCTGTGACCAAATATTATCTCACAGCTGAGTATAGAAGCATGTACCTCAGACAGCTGAGAGACCTGACAGGTCAAGGCAGGTGCAAATGGTCTCATCCAGATCTACAGAGTCCAAGGATCAAGAGAGATGAAGCAGATGTCCAGTCTCTCATGGACCTTATGGAGAATAACTGGCTCAATCCTATGTCCCCTGATGAGATTGATTTGGTTAGCCTCTCCACTAGCAACATGGCTCCACCTGATGTGACCATAGATCTCTTCAGAGCTCTTGAGAAAGGAGAAGAGGCCTACCAAGCATTCCAGCAAACAAGGTTAGATGCAGACCCACCACCTGTGAAATTCCACGACAAGATGACCGAGCAAAGTCTGAAAACATTCTCCAATGTCAGCACAAAACAAGCTCATGGAAAGAAAGCACAGGATGTGGTTCTGAAGGCAAATAGAAACCTTTTCAGTCACATGATCCTGGTGGCTGAAAGCAGGAAGGTGAATCTGAAGGATGTCCTTGCCTACCCATTGGGCCCACTACCATGGGCACTGGCAAATGCTGATGGGTCCTTACGAAAAACAAACAAGGCTGCACTTGCCAGAGAGCTTGAAAAGAATGTATCTCCTGCAGAAGACATCCCAATCCCATCTACTTCCATCATTGATGGGATGAGCCTGGTCCAAAAAATGAATGGCAACAACAAAACCTTTGCACAGGTGGCAGAGTCAGCCTTGACCCAGGTCCTCCATGAGGGAGCACAGAGTTGGAGGATTGATGTTGTTTTTGATGTCTATCACCAGACTTCGATCAAAGATGCTGAACGACTGAACCGGGGTGGAGACATCACTCTCCAGTACAAGAATCTTGCAGGGGGACACCACGTCCAGCAGTGGGGAAAATTTCTGTGCAGTTCCTCCAACAAGACCAGTCTCATCAAGTTTCTGGTGGAAGAGTGGAAACTCCCACGATACAGAGCTATGCTGCATGGCAAGGTGTTGTACATGACCTGTGAGGAAACCTGCTACAAGTTGACAGAAGATGGGTGTGAGGAAGCAGCAGAACTGCACTCCACACATGAAGAAGCTGACACCCGTCTGCTCCTGCATGCATTGCATGCAGCAAATGTGGGCTCAAAGTCAGTTATCATCACAGCTGAGGACACTGATGTCATGGTGCTTTGTCTTGGCTTCCAGAAGGACATCACCTGTCCCATCTACCAGAAGTGTGGGACTCAGAACCGCACACGGTTTGTCGACATCACCAAACTGGCAAGTTCACTTGGAGACAGCATCTGTGACAGCCTAATTGGCTTACATGCCTTCACAGGCTGCGGCACTGTCAGTGCATTCGCTGGTCGAGGGAAGCTGAATGCCCTGAAGATAGTGAGAAAGCACACTTCCTGCCAAGAGACTTTTAGTCAACTGGGACAGACATGGAATGTGAGTGATGAGCTGTTCCAGAAAATTGAGCAGTTCACCTGTCGGATGTATGTTGCTAATAGCAGCACTGCTGAGGTGAACAAACTGCGTTACCAGCTCTTCTGCACCAAAAGGGGAGAGGTTGAGTCCAGCCAGCTGCCACCATGTAGAGACTGTCTCTTTATGCATGTTCAACGAGCCAACTATCAGGCAGCAATATGGAAGTGCTGTCTGCAGGCTAACCCTGTGGTGCCAAGCCCTACTGAGTATGGATGGACAGACGATGAAGCCAAGCTGGCCATTTACTGGATGCGCTCCCCACCTGCACCAGATGTGGTCTTGGAAATGCTAACATGCAAGTGTGTGCATTCATGCAAAATGCCAAGCTGCATGTGCCTGTCAAATGGACTTCCATGCACAGACATGTGCAGGTTACAGACCTGCAGTAACCAAAAACAGCAGGATGGTCCAGAACTGGACTTTGAACTTGGGGAGTCAGATGATGAGAGAAACGAGCAGTTTGATGAATGACAGTGTGATGATTCTGATGGTATTACTGTGGTAGTAGTCTATTGATACACAGGATGTTGATTCTGGACTTGGTTACCCAGAGCTTGATAACAATAATGTAACCATATTCACATATACCCATTACCCTACCCATTACCATTACATATACCCACTAATGATATGGGATTACATGTATCATTGACTAAGTATATGTAAATGTCAATGTTGTTTAAAATATTAAAATAGTTCATTACCTCACTATGGTATTCCTTTTTATCATGTATTTTGATTGTGTATTTAAACAAATGTATAGAGACCAGTTTGTGACCTAACTGGCTTTGGTCTAGTTCTCATTTAAGGCTCACAATCACCTCACACAATGAAATAGTATGGGTATATTATACATTTCCTGAATCTTTACAGTCCTGTGAGTATTCCAGTTTTTGTGTTTTGTGTCCCTGATATTCCTAGATGCCACAGGGCTAAAAGAAAGTATATAGTTTAGGCGAACATTGCAGAAAGATGTGTGTTATTGACGGGTTGAAGAGCTCAAGTGACCTCTATATTTGTGAGAAATATCCACAACAGGGCTTGAATGAAAGCTAAGAAGGTCCCCTTTAAAATGATACCAAAGACAATATTATAGAACATTGAAAAATGTCCTGACCATGAGGCTAAACCAGGATATGCACCAGCGTCTAAAATGCAATTTAGTTTAGCGGGTGGTTAACTTCATGAGCTGATAACTGTGATACAGCTGCCACTCAGGAATGGTTATCATACCAAAATATCATCTACAGACATGGATCCTTTCAAAAATTATAAGTAAGTTTTGCCACCTTGAGTGTACCGAAATATCGTCTGGCCCATGGACTATATCAGTCTGCTTCTTCACAGACACCTCTAGTGTATATGTAACTGTTCAATTTTATGTGTGAAGCTAATTCATAGGGCAAGAAACAAATAATATCACATGGTAAAGAATATGAGAGGACATCTTGTACCATTGCAATGTTGGAAAGAGTTTTTAATTGTTTATTCATCAGTTGCAATTGAATTTTGATGCCTTTGTATGATCTAATCAAATGAGACTGTCCATTAGTGAGAAAGTTCAATTTATATATGTAGTCAAATCAGTTTTATTTGTATAGCCCAATATCACAAATTACAAATGTGCCTCAAGGGGCTTTACAGCAGCACAACATCCTGTCCTTAGACCCTTGCATCGGATAAGGAACAACTCCCTACAAAAAACCCTGTAACGGAGAAAAAATAGGAAGAAACCTCAGGGAGAGCAACAGAGGAGGGATCTCTCTCCCAAGACGGACAAAGTGCAATGGATGTTGTGTTTACACAATTTACAGAATACAACATTGAAAGAGGATAACAGAATTATAATGGAATTATAAAATGTATGAAGAATATGATGAGGAGGATACCAAGCAGTGTCCAGATGCCATCAGAACAACCCAGGGGGGAAAAAAATAATAACAATAATAATATAGTGATTCCAAATGCTCATCTCCGTGTCGAAATCCCTGTGAAATCTGGTGAAATGATTCATGACATTTGGGAGGTCTTGGACTACCGCTAGACACACGTTTACAATGGCATCTTGTGGGGCAACTGAATACCAGCCTTAAATTTGTTCTTTCAAAAACTACAACAAAAAGTAAACCCCAATGCCTTAGTTATACTGTGTGCATGATTTCCATTTATCTATGACTTCTCTATTGTGCTGGCCGGGTAGTTTATGGATGGTTACTGGATGGTTTATGGATGGTTACAAAGGTAAGAACAAACTGCTCATTTCTGCAAGTTGAATGAGAATGTAATCAGCAATGCAATCCACCATTGATAATATCAGACATTTTAGGTAGTAGCTTTTATATTGAAGTTTAATTCTCACTTCCAAATATGTAGTTTAGATAACTGTGTTAAATAGGACATGTTCAAACATGTTTGACGCTCATGTTCAGCAGTGGTCCCATGTCTAAAATCTCTACAATGATATGAATAAAATGATAACATAACTGATATGCATGATGTAAAAGCCATCAAAATAAGATTCAGGTTGTAAAAACATGAAATAATTCTTTTTTAAGTTTCCTGAAAATAGAAACATCAAAACAGACGTTAAGTCGATTGTTTCCCCCCACAGCCTTTCTGATGATGCATTGAAAGTACATTAGAATAATGTGACGGTAAAATGTGATGGTAAAATGCAGAACGCAGTGAACTGGCCTTGACTTCAGTTTTACAGAAAGCTACCATGGTGGTGGGGCGGGGGGTGGACACGGGCACGGTTAAGTGACGGTTCACCCGTGGCAAAGAGCTCTCAGAGAGGAAGCTGCCGTTACCCCCACTGACCCACGCTGATGTCTGCACTGGCCTCCTTCCCTCTCGTCACCTCCCCTCTGGTGTAAAAATAGACCCATCCAGCCAACCTCCATCATAACAAAAACTCCCTCCATCCCTCCATCCATCCACGCTTGCCCCACGCAGACCTGCTGAAAGCGCCTCTCCTGCCCACTCCATCCCGGATGGAGCATGCAGAGCACCTCGGGGATGCATATATAGTACAAACCATGCTTGAGTGTCACTCGTCTCTGCCAGTTATGGTGCTGATCTTTGCCTCTTCTCCAGCCTCAATGGCCCCGAGCGCGGAGCACATTCAGACAAGAATAGAAAAGAGTTACTTCAGCCCAAACCCAGTAATTCACTGTTGTGATATAATGATGCACAAAGTGAATGGACTCGCCCGTGGTGCCTTTCTCTTTGTTGTCTAGCTTTTTGCTCCCTGTCATCTGTTAGTGAAGCTCTAGTTGCCGAGTACCATTGCCTGTTCTGATTTATCTAGGTCACTTGTCTATCGGAAGCCACTGGGTAGTCTAAAACTTGAGCAGAATTCATAAGGACAACTACGGCGTCCAGTGAGGTGCTTTTTTGAACAGTTTTTTTCTTTTCTTATGTCAGTAGTAATGGTTAAGACAGAGAAATTGTCAGGCAGTCAGATGGCACAGTGGCCTAGTGGTTAGCACTGTTGCCTCACAGCAAGAAGGTCTGGGTTCATTCTGGGTTTGTTCAGCCCCTCCACCGCATTGCCCTAGCACTGTGCGATGATATCACAGTTGAGCTGCAAAAACTGTTGGAGGCAGGCTTCATTGAGCCAGTCAACGCATCACCCTGGATCTCTAACTTAGTCGCTGCATGGTGGCCCAGTGGTTAGTGCTGTTGCCTCACAGCAAGAAGGTCCTGGGTTCGAACTCCAGGCCATCTCAGGTCCTTTCTGTATGGAGTTTGCATGTTCTCCCCGTGTCTGCATGGGTTTCCTCTGGGTGCTCTGGTTTCCTCCCACCGTCAAAGAGACATGCATATTAGGTTTAATACTCATGTCTGTGCCCCTGACCGAGGCAATGGAAAGAAGAGCTGGAGTTGATGTCAAATAAAGTGGCTTTCATTTCATTTCATTCATTGGTGGTTTGAGGTTTGAGGGAATACATCTTGATAACTAACTGGTGTAAACACTTTATGCTCCCAACAGATTGATATTGCATTTTGACTCTATGCACAATCAGGGTCCTTATTTTCTCCCTGTTAGTACTAATTTGGATAAATTTGTCGCAACCCTGTGGAAAAGGAACAAAAAGGAAGGTGGAAGAGCAGGAATGTAAAAGTTGTACTCTGCATTCTCAGAATGGCACTTTGAAAATTACTTTGAACTTTTATTTATTAGTCTATTACCTCTATATTTTAAAAGGCTTTTTGCTGAGTATGCACAATGTCTTTTAAGTAAAGTTGAAACTGAGCGCGCATACTCAGCAATCCATTGACATTCATATATTTACACGTTTTCACACCAGGAAAGTTACATCTACTTTTGTAACTCAGAGCTGACAAACAGAATCAGAATCAGAATCAGAATCATGTTTATTGGCCATGTGACTCTGGTTTCATGGTTCTCTCAGTGTACTTTACATAGAACAACAACACTACAACACAACAATCTTCAGAGATACACACAAGGATTGACTATATACAGGCAAAATAAGAGGTGATAAAGTGCAATGGTGCAGAGTATATATCAGAGATGCTGAAATAGATGTTAGCAGGTTACTTACATACATGCTTGGGGTAGGTGGACATGACAGAGCCAGTGTTGTAGTCGAGTCACTAAACCTCGAGTCCGAGTCGAGTCCCGAGTCCCCAGTGTTTGAGTCCGAGTCCGAGTCCCCAAAGAAGAGTCCGAGTCAAGTCCGAGTCAAGTCCCCATTACCTGAGTCTGAGTCTGAGTCATCAAGGTTGATTCTCCTGAGTCGAGTTCCAAGATGGACTCCAGTGCGCCACTCTGGCACTGTAAAAAAGCTGACATACAAATAAAAAAGGTCTACATGAAACAAAAATGACACAGCTGTCACCATTTCAAAGGGAGTTTATTTACTTTGTGACACAATAGCCAAACAAATGCACTTGCAAGCATGAGCACACACACCAGTGTTGTAGTTGAGTCACTAAACCTCAAGTCCGAGTCGAGTCTTGAGTCCTGATCGAGTCCGAGTCCCGGACTCGAGTACTACAACACTGGACAGAGCGTACCAGTATACGTACAATGTACAGTACAGTATGTACAAAATGATTGGATTTATTTGACAGTATTAAGTGTTCATTTGAATGACAGCCCTGTAGCGCCGCATTATGTAATAACGCCACATTATGTAATAATGTAATAAATTTTCACATCATTATGTAATAACGCCACATTTCGTAATAACTTGCCGCATTTTGTAATAAAATTCTTGAACGCAATATGTAATAAGGTTTGCCGCATTTTGTAATAAGTTGTTACATATTGCACCGGTTATTACAAAATGCAGATGTTACACTTTTTTATGAAGAAAATGTAATAATTTGGTGCATTATGTAATAAACCACCAAAATGTATGTCTTGATTTGAAAAAAACATAACGTCAGAACAACATTGATTTTAAGCATTCTAGCATGACTCAACTAAGAATTAATTTTTCTAGTAAGATGTTTCATTAGTCAAAACTTATTCAAATATAACTGTTTATTATAATCATAGAGAATGTGTTTGAATGTTCAGAGACAAAAACTGCACTAAATGCGTGTTACAGACACAAACATTATCAGTGCACTGAAATGTCAGGAGACATACACACATCTGCATTATGTTATGCATATATACGTGATAGAAAGCAGACAAAAGATAAAAACAAATATGGAATAGAAAAAACTTTATTCCAGTTCCATTTGTGTTAATGCAACATAGATGTCCTTTTCTATAGTGGTTAACAATGGTATAAACTGACTAAAAACAACCTAAACAATCTTTCAAATCAAAATTAGATATTTCTAATCATGTTATTAAAATAAAAAAGAAGGCTAGCCACACTTGCCGATTAACAAAAAGATTTGCAATATTTCCAATATACAAGAAATTTACTTACGACTTGAAAAAAAACATCTTCTCTAGTAGCAACAGTAGAAATACCTTTTCCTCCAACATAAACTTCTCTTAAAACAACCATCACTTAGTAAGATTAAAGATAAACAGTCAGAAAATTATTGAACTAGGTACAACAGACACATACTGTTCAAGCTAAAATGTGATCTGTCACATTTGGAAGTTCCTCCTATCATTCTTTCCTTTATTCATTCACTATTTACATCATATCTCTCCTTCCTTCCTTCCTTCCCATACTATGTTTTCCAAAAAATGTCCTTGATTTTGAAATGTCCACAGCTTGTGTGCCTCAACAAGACCCAGGCCCTCATCCACTTGCTATTTTTTCCAAATAGCTCCTTTAATCTCGCCGAGAGACCACTCCCACGTCCAGCTGATTTATATAGCTTCATAATACTAATGACACTGTCACTGTCATGTTCCAACTGAAGGCTTTCAGCTAAAGATTCCCTGATGTAGATTTGAGGAAGAAATCGTGATGCAAGGTCTTGAAAAAGTTTAGAAACCCTGTTGAATACACCGAGCATTGACATGTCAGCATGTAGTGTCAACTGAATAACATATGCCAGCAATTCTGTCAGCAGGTTGGGCATGTCACAATTTCCATCATCATATAGAAGGGCATCATCATGTGGTATATCAAGGGGATCATGATGGTGTTCATCCAGAGCACAGTCATCTGGTTCATCCGTGAAATGGTGATGGTTTTCAACAAACGTAGCATCATGGCATTCATTCAGGGCATCATCGTGGAGAACATCTGGTTCATCATCTTCTTGGTTTGATCCATTCTCATATCTTTGACATGTCCTTTCCCTCTCAGCTTCCACAATATTCTCTATGAATGAAGACACTGACCCCTCCAGACTGAGATAATGTGCTCCATGCTCCTCTGCAATATGTCCAAGGACCAGCAATGGCAAGCTTTCTGAGTATGTGTTAGACTGAGATATAATAGAAGAGGCATCAGTTCCCAGTGTGGAGATAAAGAGAAATTGGACATTGAAAATCACAGCTGCCCTTTGTAGTGTGATGTGATCTCCGTAGGTCCCAAATTGTGACATGCTATCCAAGTATACATCCAAGTCATTTCCATCAACATAGTGAGACAAAGGTGTTCCATTTACGGTAAATGGATTAGACCTGAGATCTTGAACTATTTCATCCCTTAGGGTTGCTGCTGATCTGAATATTCCTAATGAAGCAAGCTGATCAGCTATGGCACTAAACTGGCAATTTCCATCGGGTGCTGGGTCAAACCGTACACTCACATCTAAGGAGTTATAGTCCCTCAGTCTGTCTTCATGTGTGTATGTCATCAAAAGTGGATGCAAAGTTAGAACTGACTTCGAAGATTTAGAGCGCTTTTTTTCTCGTTGCTGTGTTGTACTGGTCACATCAGAAACAAAGAACCATTTTTCTTGCACTTAAGCATCACCAGGAATCTTGAACTGAACTTTTATTTGTATTTTGAAAGCTTTATGTTACGTTTCATGATCCTACCAGGCAACACGCGATACCGTTTTGAAACTCGATGGGCACCATCTTTCACTCTCACCAAAACAGCTTCACTGACATGATAAACAGATGGAGGATTTTGTTTAGATGCATGCCGGATCATCTGTTTACTGCAATGCTATGCTCAGTGGCTTTCTTTGCCATTTGTCTTTGTCTTTTTCGTTTTTCCTCAAATCTGAGCTGCTGTTTCAGGGAGGGTAAATTACTTTGTGGATCATTCGTGGATTGTTCACCAATGACATTGGATGGAGAACCTGCCAGGGGATGCATCACCGTGTTACTTTTTCTCCCATAGTATACTTGAAATGGAGACATCCAACTTAAAACTTCCTTTGGGTCTTCATTTAGCACTCGGGAATATGACGGCAAATGTTTAACCCAGTTAACCCCTTTCCTCTGACAATTCACAAGGTCATACATGATCTTTTTCCTCAGCACTCTGTGGGTCCTCTCTACCTTTCCTTGGCTTTGGGAATGGTACGGTGAACTCTCAATTATTCTCACTTGCATTGATTCCATCAGCCTTCGCACAGCTCCTTTAAACTCTCTGCCTTGATCCTGCTGCAAAACTTGAGGTGGGCCATGTTCAGTGTAGATATCATAAAGATGTCTTGCAATCTCTGAGCTGTCTTTACTTTTTAATGGTTTAAGCCATGTGTATCGACTAAAGACATCAATCACAGTGAGGATGTATCGATATGTGAAATGGCAATGCTTGATCTTCCACTTTCCCATATCAAGGAGGTCAATCTGATGCCGATCCTGTACTTCTTTGGCCCTGATGGGCCTCGGAATGGGTTTATTTCCAAATCTAGCCTTGTGGAGTTGGAGTTTTTGAACCTTTCTTTCACTAATGCCAGAGTGTTGCTCATTTAGTCGCTTATTCAGCTTCCTCGCACCTGATCCCTTTGTGTCATCCAGACCTTTTTTTACAATGCCACCAACTGCAGACTTCATAGCTACTGGCTTCCCGGCACATAGCAAGGTCTCTCCATCCTCGCTCAGAGAGTAGAGATAACTATTTCTCCACAGCCTCACCAGAGCACTTTGTTGCACTCTTGTACGTGCATTGAGAGGAACATTGAACTCTCCCTTTAGTTTCTTCACAATGACTTCATAGACATCTTTAGTCATTGATTGTTGTTGTCCATATCCCATGCAGACAACCCAAAGGGTACAGGCCACAATTATGCTGAACTGTAGAGCTGTCAAAAAATATTTTGTTTAATTGAATATATCACGTTATTGTATTATGTTATAGTGGTAACTTACAGTAGTTTGCTGTTATTGGTCCCCGAAATTAATCTGTCATTTCAGAAACTTTCTAAAACCAATCTAGCATCTGCTAGTTTAGCTTATCATTGCTAATCAGATCATGGTTACTAACTTAAAAGTTTGGGCTTTAATCTGTTAGCATTTCATATTAGTTGCAAATCAATCAACATATATTTCTGAGAGATTCTCTGAATCTGAAATCTGATATTTGTTCATACCTTTCATCGTGTTGCCATTCAAATATTTTCCATCTTAAGTGGTCAGAGGGCATGGCAAAACTGAAGCCAAAGTGTTTGGATCTTCCCCTGGTGGCTGGCTTTAGTACACGCACACATGCTATCACCACTATGTTGTGAACCAAACCAAAAAATAATGTATAATGCTAGTCCAGTTAGAGAATTTTAATTTTTCCTAATTGTTATACATATTATGAATGCAGATGAAGGACAATAATTTTGATGGTTTATTAAATTAATTAAACTGCATTATTTTTTCTGTTTCATATTTGTTTTTATCTTTTGTCTGCTTTCTAATCACATAATATTTTTAACATAATGCAGATGTGTGTATGTCTCCTGACATTTCAGTGCACTGATAATGTTTGTGTCTGTAACACGCATTTAGTGCAGTTTTTGTCTCTGAACATTCAAACACATTCTCTATGATTATAATAAACAGTTATATTTGAATAAGTTTTGACTAATGAAACATCTTACTAGAAAAATTAATTCTTAGTTGAGTCATGCTAGAATGCTTAAAATCAATGTTGTTCTGACGTTATGTTTTTTTCAAATCAAGACATACATTTTGGTGGTTTATTACATAATGCACCAAATTATTACATTTTCTTCATAAAAAAGTGTAACATCCGCATTTTGTAATAACCGGTGCAATATGTAACAACTTATTACAAAATGCGGCAAACTTTATTACATATTGCGTTCAAGAATTTTATTACAATATGCGGCAAGTTATTACGAAATGCGGCGTTATTACATAATGCGGCGCTACAAGCCCGCATAGGCACTGTTTTCCGATTTTGGTCAATGAGCATCTCATCCAAAGCAATTGGATCTTTGGAGCTTTGCTCAAGGGCACACCGGTATTCCTGATTCAATTTCTATACCCAGAATATTCCAGTTATTGTGGATGTTTAAATCTGCAAGACTGCTCCGCTTACCTTTAAGAGGTGGTCGCATTACCAGTAATGCAACCAAATTACTTTTTTCTCCACAGCAAATATGGACATAACAGGATATAATAGCTACAGCTGCCAACGCTAAAATATCAGTGAGAGATGATCCATGACAAGGTGTGCATGAAGAGATTTTATCACACTATGCAGAGGCAAATAACCACCAGACACAAAGCGGGCAGTGGATTATGCCGCATATATCATGGTCACTTTCCAAAGAGTTAAAATAACGGTATTCACTTAACTTTTGTTGAATGTTTTTGACTCAGAATTAAAAGGCTATGAAGCAAAAATTAGCCGTTAAGCTAAGGCTTAGAATGTTCACTGGGCTTGCTACTGATTCAGCATGTTGCTATGGTTGCATAGCAGCTTTATATCCAGGGTATGAATTAAGAACATCAATTAAACCTGAGCCAAACTATGTGCATAGTATACGGTTTTCACATACACACTCTCCAGCCAATCAGAGACCAGCATTTTCTGCATCCATCATATAACAATGTAATAAAAGGATATGACTACCATCTGCTCTGGTTTCCTGCGACACAGCAATCCATGCAGCCTCTCTTTTGGAGTGTATTTTGCAATCTGCCAAATAAAAATCATAAAGATGGTGAAAATTATGGATTCCTCCATGTTTGATTTTCAGCATCAGGGTCACTGTGACAAAGTTCACCAAGCTTGAACTTTGCTTGGAAGCAAAGAGATGGAACTTTTACACAGATGGAGGCAGATCCTTTTCCCCACCCTCTGCGATTGTTTGAATTGAAGAGAATGAAAAACTAAACTACAACATGGAGTTGACTCCTACAACTTTTTAAAATATTATTTCACATCCTTCTCTTTCATATATTGAAGCCCACAAGTTCACAAGCCCACAAGCCCACTACTTATCAGTGTGGAACTTGAAGTCCCACAGGATCTTAGCGCTGCCATTCTCAATCGCATTTGGCGATGTCTCCCATTTGGACTTGGGACTTTCAGTCTGTATTCAGTACAGATGTTACTGTACACTATCCCAGCCATTTGGTTATGCCTTTCAGTGTATGCTTTCCCAGCCTACATCTTACATCCTGCTACTAAGTGCTGAACTGTCTCAGGGGTGTCTTTGCACAGCCTACATCTTTGGTCTTGTTTGGTGTTGTAGACCCCTGCCTCAACAAATCTGGTGCTGAGTGCCTGTGCTTGTGCAGCTATGATCAGAGCCTCTGTGCCATGGAGGGGCTTAGTCTTCCATGATACCTCCTCTTCTTCCTCCCCACTCTGTCTTCTGTTGCCTGAGGTACTCGGTAGTTTGTCCGGGGGGGGGGGGGGCTCTCTTTCTGATGTACTCGTGGATGTTCCTTGTTTCATCCTGGAAAGTGGCTCTGAGACTCACTAACCCTCGACCCCCATCTTTTTGCTTATTGTACAGTCTCAGGCTGCTGAACTTCTAGTTCAACCCTCCGTGCATTGTGATGTGTTTCTGTGTCCTGATATCAGTGACCTTTATTTTTTTGTTTTGTTTTGTTTTGTTTTGTTTTTTCTTGCCCTTTTGTATCTGTTTAAGTTGGAGAGTACTGCTGACATCATGTATGGCTGCCGCTTCACCCTCTTGTAGCCCCCCCTTCCCATCCACCCCTGTATGTCTGTGTTATGTTTAGCTGTTGTCTTGTTTCACCACCGTTTATATTGTAAAGCGACTTTGAGTGTTAGAAAAGTGCTATATAAGATTGACTTATTATTATTATTATTATTATTGATAATAATAATAATGATAATAATAATATTTCTTGTGATGGCCTGGCGGCCTTTTCAGGGTGTCTCCCCACTTGCCGCCCAATGACTGCTGGGATAGGCTCCAGCATCCCCACGACCCTGAGAGCAGGATAAGCGGTTGGAATAATGGGTGAATGGAATGGATTATTATTTATCTCCTCCTTTGGCCAGCTTAGTATTCCATCTGATGACTCACAGAGCTTATGTATTGGTGGCTTTGATCTTGTTCTTTTCATTGAGCTGGCCCCTCAGGACCTACCTCACTCTCTGGAGGTATTTGGCTGTAGCTGACCTCCTTGCTGCCTCCTCATGGTTTCCATTTGCCTGTGGGATACCCAGGTACTTGTAACTCTCCTGCATTTTTGTTATCCTGCCATCTGGTAATTCAACCCCTTCAGTGCTCACCACCTTTCCTCTTTTTGCCACCATTCGAACGCACTTGTCCAGTCCAAATGACATCCCGGTGTCATCGCTGTAGATCCTGGTGAGGTGGATCAGTGAGTCAATGTCTCGCTCATTCCTGGCATACAGTTTGATGTCATCCATGTATAGGAGGTGGCAGATGGCAACTCCACTTCTGAACCCGTATCCATATCCACTATTTGTGATGATCTGACTGTGGGGTTCAGGGTTATGCATCACCTTGGTATATGCCACATTTGATGGTTACTTGTGTGATTGTCTTGGAGTTGGCCTCTAGTGTTGTTTTCCACTGCTGCATTGAGTTCTTGGTGAAGACTATTAGCATCCCGTTGGTTTTATATAGTGTCAAGCACTCCAGTAACTATGTGTGGGGCATTGAATCATAAGCTTTCTTGCAGTCAATACAGGCTGTGCCCAGGTTGGTCTGTCTGATCTTAGAGTCTTGGGTGACTGCTCTATCATCCAGGATCTGCACACTTCCGGATCCCACCGCTGCCACCAATGTAACCGGTTATTTTCTTGCCCGGTGCGGGATTCGATATAGGGTGCACTGCACCACAAGGCGACATCACTAACCGCTCGGCTAAAGGCTCAGGCCTGTTAGCTAGGGACTAACGTGTCTTATTAGTAGTTTACAGTGGTAATGTTCTTAATGTTCATTTCAATCGTAGTATGTATTTTGCAATAGCAGTTAAACGTGTCCTGTTGACTGCATTACATTCTATGCGAGCTGGCAGATCACCAGTCGTTACCGTGATTGCAAGCCTGAACATTTTTATTTTTATAGTAGCGAACTGGTGTTTGGACACGGCCCACTACCTAACCACTAAGGTTACGTCTTCCCGCCATTCTACTTTGGGACCGGATGTGGTCAAGCAGATTCATCCTGTCTAAATCGTCCATCATTGACTGCATAGCGCCCCTTGTTGGCGAACTCGATGAAGTGTGAGCCAGGAAACACTTCCCGGATTTATTCAAGTAAGACTGTTCCAGCAGCCAGTCATTTCATGGATTTATTCAAGTAAAACTTCCAGTTAAGGGCCCCAACGAGATATCTCCTTTTGTTTATTATTTTGTTTATTTGGGTGTTGTGCACTACAGGGGTATTGCAGCGCTGCAACATATCAGTGTATAATTCATACTTGTATTTTGCATATTTTTTTTAATTTGCGAACCATCAAAGAAAAATTGGTACATACTGTTATCCACTATCTACCTTGTGCCTCGTCCAGATTATTCACACACAGTCAACTCATACTATACCTGACCTTGAGGTAAAATTCTATCCTTATTAAAGAAGGGTTACATTATGTCTTACATTCGAACTCACCAACAAGTTATTCAGTCCCAGTGCCTTTCATTGACATAAGTTTGCCTCAACAGTGAACATAGAAAAACATGTTATTGCCCCTCAATCAAAGTCGTTTAGGTTCTCCTAAAAATGTCCAGCTTCTCCTTGTCCTAAAAACGTCCAGCTTCTCCTTGTATCCTGAATGTAGAGCTGGTCTGTCAGTCTCTTTCCCCTGGGTAGATGCGCATCAGGCCAGCCGCTTGATCCCTGCTTTCCAGGTCTCCAGGGGCTTAAACACCTTTACCGATAAACCCCGTGCTGCCAGATTTTTAGTTGCCCCTTCCGCTGAGCAATAGAGTCAGGTCTCATCTTGAAAAAAGACACTAAATTTGGCTGGGAATGGTGTCTTAAATCGTATCTTTTTCTCCCGCAGCACCCCTTTTTCCTCTGCATATTCTTTGAGTTTTATGAGTACATCTTGAGCATAGTCATGATCTAAACTCACTCTTCTCTCCTGAAATACAAAACCCCGTTTCTGCCAGGCTGTCTTCCCTATGTCCTCTTTGGTTTGGTGGCTCGAAAATTTGACCACTATCGATCATGGCAGTGCATTTCTGGGCAGAGGGCAGAAGATCCAGGTTGTCTTTCAATAACGTCTCAACAAAAGAATTCACGGAAGGCGAGTTTTCTTCATCTCCTTCACTGATACCATGCACATTATTGTTGTCTCTTCTGGATTGATCTTGGTCCATTAGCCTCACTGCCAGGTGAGTCTGCAGCTTTAGTAGCTCCATGCATGCTCTCCACACCCTGTATTCTCTCCTCCGCTTCTGCAATTCTTTCTTTGGGCTCATCAATCCTCTTGTTTGTCCTGCTGATATCTTCCTTGATTTCACTCGGCATTTCGCCATTTTCTTGGCGTAAGTGTCTCAGTTCTTGAAGGATCACATCCTAGTTCGCCATGCTTTCCTCCGCTTGTTGCCTGTTGGTAGTTAGCTTGCTGGTGCTAGCACAACAATCAACCGTGAGGGATTTGCCGTTCATGGTGTGTTAACCGTTTTTTTTTCTAACATGGATTGACTTCTGCCGACTCCTATTAGGCATATTACATGCCCCTCCTATAATTTTATTAGACTACCAACAGTTTATGTCCAAGTTACAGGGGGTTTGGATATTTTTTTGGGGTAACTGCTAAGGGAGGCTGCTACCCACAAGGTTGCTCGACTGGAAGCCTGGGTTGATTGTCTTCATTCTGGCCATGATTCTCATTTGTACCTCAGTATGATTATTTCAGCTGATTAGAGTCTGTCCTCATGTGTATCTCCTGCCTACTGGGCAGCCCTTAAGGGTGCTGAATTGTATGGTCATCCTGTTAGAGCCTCTCCATCTCAGATTGTAACAGTAGCTTCCATCTATTTATGTTTGAGAATTGAGCCACCAGCTCCTTCTGAGTCAATGTGGAAGTAAGTCTCCTACTGCTCCATAGTTCCCACATACGCTTCATATAGCCCCCTCTCCTGAGGGCTGCTGTTATAGTAGCATTCCATCAATTTCAGGTTCTCGGCCCTTGTCTATGAATGTCTTGTTCCAGTATACCTTTTCTTATCAGGTTGTCCTGTTGCTCAACACTTGATGCAGACCTTGTTAATCGGGGTGACATCCATGCTGATATTATTCTATCTTTATTACGACCATTCATGTCTGAGGTAGTTGGCTTGTATAGGATTAGAATACTAAGCCATGGACTGTTACTCTAGACTCGTCCCAACTGAGGTTTGAACCCCAGTGGGAAAGCCAGCATTCTTAACTACTGAGCTATCCAGCTGCTCATATACGCCAATGACCCAAAATGTTAAAACTACCTGCTTAATATTGTGTAGGTCCCCCTCATCCCACCAAAACAGCTCTGATCTGTCAAGGCATTAACTCCACAAGACCTCTGAAGGTGTTCTCTGGTATCTGGCACCAAGATGTTAGCAGCCGATCCTTTAAGTCCTCTGAGATGTGAGGTGGGGCCTCCATGGTCAGACTTGTTTTTCAGCACATCCCACAGATGCTCGATTGGACTGAGATCTGGAGAATTTGGAGGCCAAGGCAACACCTTGAGCTCATTGTCATGTTCCTCAAACCATTCTTGAACAATTTTTGCAGTGTAGAAGGGGACGTTGTCCTGCTGAAAGAGGCATCTGCCATCAGGGAATGCCATTACATGAAGGGATGTACTTGGTCTACAACAATGTTAAGGAAGGTGGTACATGTCAAAGTAACATCCACATGAATGCGCGGACTCAAGGATTCCCAGTAGAACAATGCCCAGAGCATCACAATGCCCCACATGCAGCGAGCTATAATGCACTGTTTTCTGACACCTGTTTATCATAGCCAGCATTAACCTTTTAAGCAATTTTAACTACAGTACCTTTTCTGTGGGATCGGACCAGACAGGCTAGCCTTCGCTCTTCACGAGCATCGATGAGCCTTGGGTGCCAATTACCTTGTTGTCCTTCCTTGGACCCCTTTTGGTAGGTACTGACCGTTGCATACTGGGAACACCCCACAAGACCTGCTGTTTTGGAGACACTCTGACCTAGCCATGTAGCTGTCACAATTTAGCCCTTGTCAAAGTCGCTCACATCCTTACACTTGCCCATTTTTCCTGCTTCCAACATATCAACTTCAACTACTGACTGTTTACTTGCTGCTTAATATATCCCACCCCTTGACAGGTGCCATTGTAATTAGATAATCAATTTTGTTCACTTATTTGTCAGTGGTTTTAAGGTTTTGGCTGATCAGTGTATGTATATGTATATGTATATATATATATATATATATATATATATATATGTGTGTGTGTGTGTGTATACATATATATATATATATATATATATATATATATATATATATATATATACACACTACCGTTCAAAAGTTTGGGATCACCCAAACAATTTTGTGTTTTCCATGAAAAGTCACACTTATTCACCACCATATGTTGTGAAATGAATAGAAAATAGAGTCAAGACATTGACAAGGTTAGAAATAATGATTTGTATTTGAAATAAGATTTTTTTTACATCAAACTTTGCTTTCGTCAAAGAATCCTCCATTTGCAGCAATTACAGCATTGCAGACCTTTGGCATTCTAGCTGTTAATTTGTTGAGGTAATCTGGAGAAATTGCACCCCACGCTTCCAGAAGCAGCTCCCACAAGTTGGATTGGTTGGATGGGCACTTCTTGCGTACCATACGGTCAAGCTGCTCCCACAACAGCTCAATGGGGTTCAGATCTGGTGACTGCGCTGGCCACTCCATTACCGATAGAATACCAGCTGCCTGCTTCTGCTCTAAATAGTTCTTGCACAATTTGGAGGTGTGTTTAGGGTCATTGTCCTGTTGTAGGATGAAATTGGCTCCAATCAAGCGCTGTCCACTGGGTATGGCATGGCGTTGCAAAATGGAGTGATAGCCTTCCTTATTCAGAATCCCTTTTACCCTGTACAAATCTCCCACCTTACCAGCACCAAAGCAACCCCAGACCATCACATTACCTCCACCATGCTTAACAGATGGCGTCAGGCATTCTTCCAGCATCTTTTCATTTGTTCTGCGTCTCACAAACGTTCTTCTTTGTGATCCAAACACCTCAAACTTGGATTCATCCGTCCACAACACTTTTTTCCAGTCTTCCTCTGTCCAATGTCTGTGTTCTTTTGCCCATCTTAATCTTTTTCTTTTATTGGTCAGTCTCAGATATGGCTTTTTCTTTGCCACTCTGCCTTGAAGCCCAGAATCCCGCAGCCGCCTCTTCACTGTAGATGTTGACACTGGGGTTTTGCGGGTACTATTTAATGAAGATGCCAGTTGGGGACCTGTGAGGCGTCTGTTTCTCAAACTAGAGACTCTAATGTACTTATCTTCTTGCTCAGTTGTGCAACGCGGCCTCCCACTTCTTTTTCTACTCTGGTTAGAGCCTGTTTGTGCTGTCCTCTGAAGGGAGTAGTACACACCGGTGTAGGAAATCTTCAATTTCTTAGCAATTTCTCGCATGGAATAGCCTTCATTTCTAAGAACAAGAATAGACTGTCGAGTTTCAGATGAAAGTTCTCTTTTTCTGGCCATTTTGAGCGTTTAATTGACCCCACAAATGTGATGCTCCAGAAACTCAATCTGCTCAAAGGAAGGTCAGTTTTGTAGCTTCTGTAACGAGCTAAACTGTTTTCAGATGTGTGAAGATGATTGCACAAGGGTTTTCTAATCATCAATTAGCCTTCTGAGCCAATGAGCAAACACATTGTACCATTAGAACACTGGAGTGATAGTTGCTTGAAATGGGCCTCTATACACCTATGTAGATATTGCACCAAAAACCAGACATTTGCAGCTAGAATAGTCATTTACCACATTAGCAATGTATAGAGTGTATTTCTTTAAAGTTAAGACTAGTTTAAAGTTATCTTCATTGAAAAGTACAGTGCTTTTCCTTCAAAAATATGGAC
Source organism: Lampris incognitus (assembly GCF_029633865.1). Taxonomy (NCBI): domain Eukaryota; kingdom Metazoa; phylum Chordata; class Actinopteri; order Lampriformes; family Lampridae; genus Lampris; species Lampris incognitus. The sequence goes on from NC_079211.1 coordinate 126,717,910, forward strand.
ATTTCAATGTGATCCCAAACTTTTGAACGGTAGTGTATATATATATATATATATATACTATATATACACACACACACACACATATCTATATAAACAATGAGTACCTGGTGAAGAGTGATTGCCTGTCACACTTGTCTTCCATCACTCTCCTTCACTTCTCCAAACATAGAAGACGAGACTGTCAAAGTAAATGAAATACTTTTTATGTCCCATCAAAAAGCTGTTGTGCCTCTGTAATGATGACATATCTGAGAAAGCAATGGTGGGTGAACCGCATCTATCATAGATATAGCCCAAGCCGAAGCGGACATCAAGAACTAGCCCCCCCCCCCCCCCCCCCCGGCTCTTCTCTGTTGTCTTAGTTTTTTCCCCCCTGTCTTTAAAATGTGTTTCTGGGACTGCAGTCTTATGGGGCTTGAGGCATGAGTGTGCCAACAGTCTACTTAGTCTTCTGGAACCATCTGCTAGGACTGCAATGTTTCTCCCCATGGAAAGGGAAAGGTTAAGAGGTGGTGCACAGGAATTGCAGCAAGCTGCCTGGAGAGAGTCACTGCCAACAGCACTCAAGCTGAGTCAGATAACTGTCGAGGTTAGAAACACAGCGCTCGCACCTAGATACATCCAATTCACTGGTCCACACTAATGACAGATAGAAATTTACTTCCAGAGCAACCATGTACCCCTTTGTGAGAGAATAAAAAAGAGGGATTCACTGTCTTTACATATAACCCCCTTTTTAAGATATTATGCTCAAAGGGGGCCCGATGAGGACTGATTTGCTTGCGGTGGGGCCCTGATATTTATTATAAGAATCCAGATAAAACAAAAGAGAGCAAGAAGAAACCAAGACAAGAAAAGAGATGTGGATGAAATCAGTTTGGCTTTACATTGGAAACTTACAGTGAAGGCATCTGCCCAGGCCAATTATGATCACTGTAGGCAGTTAATCATTTGAAATGAAGTCAGGTTTTTGTTTTTGTTTTTTTTGGGGGGAGGGGTTTGGATGACCATCTAATCAGCATGTGTAGACTTATTAAATAATAATGTAATGATACAGAAAACTCTGTTTTACTGAATTTAATTGACTGAAAGACTGTAGCCTACTATTAGCTATTGCCTTGTAATAAAACAACAGCTGCTTCAAACAGGAATTTAAAAGTAAACTGTAGGTTACAGTAACATCACTTAACATTGCCTGAAGTACATTTTAAAGAGTAACTAAACAGCAGACCATTTCAGTGAGTTTGCTCCCATCTACAGGTTAAAAAAACGTGACGGCTTGGTCTTGGTACTCTGTGATGTTAGCATAGCAGGATAAACACAGCTATAGATAATAAGATTAATAATAGGTCTGATGGATTTATCTGTGCCAGCACACCTATCAATCTAGTGTTGACAGTACCTTTGACAATTATTAGTGCTGGCTCTGTCTGTCTGTCTGTCTGTCTTAGGCAATTAGGGAGAAGCGAAGAGAAAATAGAGATGAGGTGCAGAAAAAATATATTTTGCCCATTTTCTTATCAATGAGGATTTTAATGTTGATTTAAAAAGCAAAACCTTTAATGTCTTGCAACAGCATATATTTTTAGATGCACTCACAAAACATTTTTAGAGGGGTCGCAACCCCCTTCCCCCATGTATCTCCACAGGTGGTACATCTACATAAATGTCTGACTAAATGTCTGTGAGTGAGTTAGAAGCAAGGTTGATGAGGTGCTTTACATTTAAAAACATTAGTGAAATTCAATTAAAAGATTTACATTTTGGATAAGACAAACAATATTAATTGCTATTTACTTTAATTGTTCTGTGGTTATCTATTCTGATGACAAATCCCTTGATTTCTTACTACAGTGCAACTGCTTCAGTTTTTTTATTTTGTCTGAGAAACTTACAATGTGGTCATGGGATGAACTGAGCTGAAACAGAACATTTTTGTGAGAAGAAAAATTTTAATACACAACCAGAAATCCGGAAACGTCTGGAAGGCTAAAACATACTCCTGTGCACAAATCCCGACAAACTTCAACCTTGGGCTCAGCCAAAAAGTGCAGAGAGGTGATCCATCCTCATTTCAGAAGTGATGTGGAGGCCTTGTCACTTTATCCTAAGTGAGGTTAATGCCTTATGCAAGACTTCAGAAATGACAAGGACACACCCACAGCAATGAAGCTATCAATGCCAACAAATTAGTGTGTGGGTGGGTGGGTGTGTGTGTGTTTCTGAGCATACCCATGCTTGCTGGGCTATGGAGACCCATCAACTCAGTGCACACAGACCTTGAGTGTGCTTACTGCTAAAGGCCGATGATAGAGAGACCAGATTCCTGCTGATTTATGACTACAGCTCTCTGGGAATGACACATCCCAGTCTCAGCACTGAGGCCCACACTAAACATCCATCAAAGCTGCAGGGACGACCATCCATAAACCTCCTATTGCCACATCGTTGGTTGGGAGGACAACAAAACAGAGGAGGTAGTGTTTTCAAACATAAAAGCCATCTACCTCCGTAACAGTGCAGGAGAGACGTGGAGAAGGGGAAGGGGATGGGGGGGGGGTTTACTCCACATTATAATACATCCTGATTGGAAAGCTATCTTTTATTTTACTTCCTCCTTCACAGAGAGGTTAAAGCACAGGGTCATCTACATAAAAAAGGCACTCTTGGTACAGGTAGCAATTCAGTAAAGTAGTTACTTGTAAAATAAAGGGTGCTGAAAACTTGGTGCTCTTTCTGAATGTGACAAAGAGTCCAAAGATGGGACAAACAGTGAGATTTTGTGGGACAGATTTGTAATGTCCACTCTTTGCATGTTACCCCAGCTAAAAGGTATAAAACTTTGATATAATGTGTGTCGGGCTTAATTAAGACACATTTATATCCCAGCTACAGTTACACTCACAATCTTGCATACTAGGGACAAGGGAGGTGGCCCAAAAGGCTTAAAATGAGAATGGACAGAAACAAAAAAGACCATGAGAGAGAGCGACAGACAGACAGACAGACAGACAGACAGACAGACAGACAGACAGACAGACAGACAGACAGACTTCTTAAAAAAGGAAAAAAAATCTTGCACACAGTGACGTTAATATGCATTGGCTCAGTCATAGATAAAGACAACGATTCAAAGCTAAGCACAAAAAGATCCTCCAAACCTTTTATCTGTGTACCACACTGCTCCATAAACATATAGAAGAGAAAAGAACTCTCTCTCTCTCTCTCTCTCTCTCTCTCTCTCTCTCTCTCTCTCTCTCTCTCTCTCTCTCTCTCTCTCTCTCTCTCTCTCTCTCTCAATTCAATTCAATAGGGCTTTATTGGCATGACCATATTCAGTTACACAGTACTCCCAAAAGCACAAGGTGATACAAAAAAGTACAGTACAGTTTATAACATGAACAATAAAAACAAGTTGTACTGTTAAAAACAAACAACAATCAACCAACCAATTTAACAATATTTAGTCATGCAAACAAACGTTAATTGAACTTAAAGGACAAAGAAGAGAAGAACAAAAAATGAACAGAGAAGGAAGAAACCTGTGTGTGTATGCGAGTGTGTGTGTGGCTGCCCACAGGGTGTTGTGATGCGTCTAGTGCAGCAGCGTGTAGTTGGAGGGAAGGTGCATGTGTTCTTCCAACCTGCTTGCAACCCTCCTGCCTTTAGCTCGCTGCCGCTGGCTAGCCCTTGTGGCGAATAGGGAAGCATCCTAGCATGTAAGCCTTCCCTTGCCAGTACATAGCCTCTCCTTCACCAAGACTCCTGCCAGGCCTCCTCGCAGCCATAATTGGGGTCTTGGCAGGGGATCTCGGAGCAGCAGTGGGCCCCAGAGATATGGTGTGCAGGCACCCTGGTGGACATGCCCTGGCACCTATCAACCACTGCCCCACTGCCTTGTGGGAGAGTCTGGGAAGACATAGGGCTAAGGGAGCTTACCCCAACAGAAAAGCAAGCTGTGGCGGTATGCTTCGAGGCGGTTTTCGAAAAAACTGGATTTCCGGCAGCCTCATGCAGTTGTGAGGAGATGCCGGTCTTCTAGGGGCTCCCCTTTCCATCGGAATCATCTCCTCTACAGTCAAGTCAGTGGCATTGGGAGAAGCGCATCCCCCCCATGCCAGTTTAAAAACCATCTCTGCGCAGGTATCTTCTTCTGCTACCCGAGTCCCCGACCTCACAGAGTCTGGTGGCGATGGAGTATCCAGTGACGGGAGCAGGTCTGAATGAGCTGAGAGCTCTTAGTTGGAACTCTGCATGCCAGCGGCACAGAGCAGCGGTCGTTAGCAGCTGGGATTGAGTGGCAGCTGTTTCCGTCAGACCCCTGTATGTCTGAGCAGCCCTATATAGGGACCGCACTGCTCACCCCATTTGGGGAACGGCCTAGAAAAGGTGGCCCAAAAATTGCCCACTCAACACTGTGCCTGGGCAGGAAACCGCACCTGCCGGGCCATTCCACTATGCGGTCAAAAAACACACACTATACCACTAAGAATTGCAGCATGGAACATAAGGACACTCCTAGATGTCAGCCATGGTACAGACAGGCCTCAACGCAGAACAGCACTTATTGCCAGCAAGCTGAAGCCTATTGTGTGGATATGCCGGCAACTCAGTGAGACCAGGCTCCTTGAAGAGGGCTCACTCAACAAAGTAGGAGAGGGCTATACATTCTATGGGAAAGCATACCTAGGAGGTCAACACATTCATGGAGTTGGTTTTGCAATCAAGAACAGTCTCTTACCCAAACTCAAAGAAACACCAGTGGGCATTAGTGAACGGCTGATGACTCTCCACATACCCCTCGCAAAATGCTGTTACATCACCTGGATAAGTGCTTACACTCCAACTTTACCATCCCATGATGAACAGAAAGATCGCTTCTACCAGGCACTCGATGATATACTCATCAGCATCCCAAGGAGCGACAAAGTCATTTTGCTTGGTGATTTTAATGCATGTGTTGGGAAGAACTTGCAAAATTGGAATGGCGCGATTGGCACCCATGGCACTGGAAAAGTCAACCCCAGTGGCGTAAGACTTCTTAGTCTGTACCCCTGAACATGACCTCACTATCACAAACACCATTTTCCAACAAAAGAATAAATACAAGGTATCCTGGATGCATCACAGCTCCAAACACTGGCACCTGTTTGATTATGCTATCGTGAAGCAGGCTGATCTTAAAGACGTACTCCTTACGAGAGCTATGCAAGGAGCAGACTGCTGGACAGATCACCGCATGAGCCTGACAAAATTCAGAGTGCATGCCCGACCCTTGACACGCCAATCTGGGCCAAAAAAGAAACCATTCCACTGCGCCAGATTCTCCAACAGCGACACCCGAAACACCTTCCGTCATTCTCTAGTGGACAAGTTAGTTGACGTTGAACAGCTGATCAACTCAGAGTCTGGGATGGATGAGAAGTGGACCTCTCTGAGCACCGGCCTCTTTGACAATGCAGTCCAATCCATTGGCTTCAAAACCAAAAAATATCAGGAATGGTTTGATGAAAATGCCAGAACGATCTCCACCATCCTGGACAACATGCATAAAGCACACAGAGCCGCCCTCAGCAACCCAATATCCCAACCTCTCAAGAAAAAATGGCAAGACCTCCGCTCCAAGGCCCAAGCAACTCTGCGGAATCTGTAAAATGAGTGGTGTGTTTTGAAAGCCAACGAAATTCAGGCTCATGCAGACAGGAATGACATGCATGGTTTCTATGATGCAGTTAAGACCATCTAAGGCCCCAAAAACTGCTCCCTGGCACCCGTTAGGTCTGCTGATGGAAAAACTCTCATCAAGAATCAGGCCCTGTTAGTGGAGTGGTGGGCCGAGCATTTTAACACCCTGCTCAACCAGCCCACCCCAGTGGACTCAACTGTGTTGGCAGAGCTCCCTGAACAGACTACCTTGCAAGACCTAGACCTCCCACCAACTTTCAAAGAAATTCTACATGCAGTCAAGACCTCCCACCAACTTTCAAATAATTCTACATGCAGTCAAGACCCTGAAAAGCAACAAAACCCCTGGACCTGATAACATTCCAGCTGAAATCCTCAAGGAATGAGGCTACCTCTGTACGAGGACAATGTATCTCTACATCCTTGAGGTGTGGAGTTGCGAGTGTGTCCCCCAGCAGTGGAAAGATGCCAACATTGTGACCATTTATAAAAACAAAGGAGACAAATCCATCTGCTGCAACAGTAGGGGTATTTCACTACTAGCCATTGCCAGAAAGGTCCTAGCCAAGATCATGCTCCGCAGACCAACACTCAATAGCAATAGCTGAATGGGTCATACCAGAGTCACAATGCAGCTTCTGAAAGGATAGAGGGACCATTAGCATGATCTTTGTGACACGCCAGCTCTAGGAGAAATGCCGAGAACAGCACAAGGATGTATACATAGCATTCATAGACCTCTCAAAGGCATTTGATACAGTTAACTGGGCCCTGCTGTGGCAAGTCCGCTAGAAATTTGGATGCCCACCCAAGTTTCTCACCATCCTTGGACAGTTTCACTCAGGAATGATGGCCCGAGTGGTCTTGGGGAACCACAGTTCTGAGCACTTTGGTGTGCAGACTGGAGTCAGACAAGGCTGTGTGCTAGCCCCAGTCCTTTTCAATATCTTCTTAGTCTCTGTTACAACACTGTTATGAAGGAGGATGGAGAAGCAGGCTGGAGTCACCATTGACTTCAGGCTCGATGGTATCCTATTCAACATCAGGAAGTTTCAGGCAACCACCAAGTTGACCTCTGAGAACATCATTGAGCTACAGTATGCCGATGATTGTGCCCTGGTAGCCCACACACCAGAAGCCCTACAAAACACTCTGTCAGCAGTTGTAACTTCATACAGGAGAATGGGACTGATCATCAACACCTAAAAGACAGAGGTAATCTGTCAGATAAGTGCCGACCTCCCAAGCCACCCAACAACTTTCACAGCAGAAGGGCAACAACTGGCCACTGTTCCTGCCTTCAAATACCGGGGAAGCATACTATCTGACACCTGCACAATGGATGATGAGATCCAGCACCGCTCAAACAAGCCTCAACATCTTTTGGTCGTCTAAGGAGAAAGGTTTTCCAGAACAGCAACCTCAGTCTCCACACCAAATGCTTGTTTACAGAGCAGTGTGCATCTCCACACTACTCTATGGATGTGAGGTATGGACCAGCTACAGGCACAATCTCAGAAACCTGGAGACCTTCCATGTGAGATGTCTCCAGAGGATCCTCGGCATTACTTGGGAGGACAGAGTGCCACACACAGAGGTGTTGGAGCAGGCAGGCAGTTGCAGCATGGAGTCTACCCTAAACCACCATTAACTCAGGTGGCTTGGGCATGTCGATCGCATGCCCAGCCAACGACTCTCACGTAAAGTCCTCTGCGGCCAACTACGCCTTGGTCAATGCACTGCTGGTGGGCAGAAGCGGTTCAAAGACCAAATGAAGACCACACTGAAAAGATACCAGATCAACCCCTCATCTTTGGAGGAATTTGCCTCCTGCCACCCCATCCGGCACTCTCTCATCTCACAGGGAGTGACATACATGGAAAACCAGTGCACACAACACCGTGTAGCAAAGCGTATGAAGAGGCATAGTCGCAAAGCTACTCCTGCCCCCCCCCCCCAGCACCACTTTTACATGCCCGGTCTGCAACTGCAACTGTGCATCCAGGACTATTCCGCCACCAAAGGACTCACAAATAGGAGAAGATGGTCATCATTGGATATGATGGACAACCAGCAAGCAAGCAAGTGTATTTGTGCACAGGTGTGTGGGTATGCGTGTGCGTAGCTGTGTGGGTGTATGTGTAGGTGTGTGTGGGTGTGGGTGTCGGTGGACGTGTGTGTCGGTGTGAGGACAGGGAGCTCACTCACTGTCCCTCAGATTGTGACATGCAACAGTATATTTAGCTGCTGTGTTGCAGCTTGTCTTCTCCTTTCCCAGTAGGATGGCTAGTTTGCTGATGTCAGGGAGGCTTCTGAAGTTTGGGTGGATCTGTTCCAATTTTTGGGTAGTAATGATTTCTAATCTGGTTATACTTAGGACAGGTGATGGTGAAGTGCAGCTCTGTCTCCACCTCCCCTCCCCCATGTCACAGTGTGGGCACAGCCTCTCTTCTGCCGGCAGCCATGTTTGTCTGTGTCGGCCTTTTTCTACAGCCAAGCCATGCTCACTGAGACTGTACTTCGTGTGTGAGTGAAAATTCTATGCTTTCTCTTTATCTATCAGTTCTGTGTTTATTTTCATGTTTAGTTTGTTGTTATTAGGTTGTGGTGGTTAAGTTTTGGGTTTAGTTTGGTAGTGCAGTTTACAGCCGGGCACTATGCCCGTTGTCAGTAATTGTGCAGAGCTGGAGAAGCTGACACGCCGACATGTGGTTAAAATATTACCGAGTGTCGGCTGTTTGGTGGAGGAGGTCAGCTATGCTGTTGGAGAGTTTGTCGGTTTTGAAAGTGTAAAGTCTGCTTCTCGCATGAACAAACCTATTGTAATTTTCCTAGACGATGTGGCCAAAGTCGAAAATGGCGGTGATTCGCGATTCTTTCACCCATGTTCTCCTGTTGGTGAACCTAGTGTAGCATGGTTCTCTGTGTTGTGTAGATTGTTGGTGTAACTGACGATGCTATGACAACCAGGTAGATGATATCGTATTTATTGCCATCAGAAGCCTGTATGAAAACAGTACACAGCAGTGAATATACAGGTCTCCTTCCGTATACTGTGCCCAGAGCCTGCAATTGATTCACCAACAACGCCATTTTCAGTACATGAGTGGGCAACAGCACACTCTAGTGGACATCCTAACAATGCACTCCCACACTAGAACGACATCTGCAGTTACTGTCACATTTTCTACACTTTAAATCCACGTAAATGAACAGAATAGTTGAGAATTGCAACGCAAAACACAAACTAGTTAATGATTATTACCATTACTGTCGATGGTAAATGAGAAACAGTATTTACAGGGTAATTTACCAAAACTCTTAACAGCACACAGAATACATACCTTCTCTTTCAAAGTCCAGCGCGAAAGGGGACGCAACAGGCGCAAAGGAAGAGCTTGTTCCACAATGGAAGAGTCCATCATATTATAGCTTTTTCATAATGCCAAATATCAGCTTTGAAATGTTATGACCGGATTCTATCAACTTTATAATGACTTCCGAAATGCACTTTGACCATTAGATATGTACTAGTGCGTTGTAAGAAGTTAACATGAAACCAGTAAGTCACCCACATAAACAAAAGCAGTTGGTATCGTCCTTTGCACTAGAACTTCCGCTCTCTAACCTTTCACAATAAGAGACCAGTCATTCTTATAATACACATCAAATTAAAGACTCAGTCCACAATCTAGCGTAACAACATCACCCTGCTACACTAGCAAAGAAGATAACGATTTCAAATGCACCACCGTTTATTAAAAATGAAGTGTTGGCCATTGAGCTGTCACTTTTTGGGCAGCTGGTGTCTCCCATTAAATTGGTTCTGCTGGGGTCTAAGTCACCAAAGCTAAGACACATTGTGTGTCACAGAAGACAGGTCTTTATGATCCTCAAGGATAGCACAGGTGATTTGAACTTGGCTTTCACTTTCAAAGTTGACGGTTTTAGTTACAATGTGTTTGTGACGTCTGAAACGATGAAATGCTTCGGTTGCAGGGCAGGACATTTGGTTCGGTCTTCCCTGAGGCTGGAGAGCAGGCCAGTTCGAGCCCGCCTGAAGCACCGCAGCCTGCAGCCGAGTATGACTCGCCCGATGTACATCAGTCTACAAAGAAAGTAGATGAGACCAAGGCAGACATGCAGGATAGGGAGCAGATTGTGAAACAGGATCAAGCTGAAGTCGATAATGCTCAGACCAGAGAGAACTCAGAAAAACGCAAGCTGACAGAGGAAAAGAAATGTAACAAAGATTTTTAAAAAAAGAAAAAAAGCTTCAGTCAAAGTTTGGAAAGGGTGGTCAGTGATGAAGATGAAAACATGTCTACGGAGGAGAATGGTCTAACAATTAAATGTAGTAAAAGGAAAATATCTGACAAAGAACAGGGTGGTGCCAAGGCTAAGAAAGTGTTGGATGATTCATCTGATGAGGAATGTGAGTGGATGCCATCATAAGAGGATGAAACATTTTTTATCCCCTTGAGAAAAAAAAAAGAAAGTATATATATATATACTTTTTTTTCTTTTTTTTTTTTTTTACTGAAACTAAAGGGCAAAGGGCACTTAAAACTGAAAAGTTTTTTTTTCCTGATTTAAGATCTTTTGTCAGGTCTGTGGCATGGCTGAGGAAGGAAGAGGGGGCTTTTAGTGACCAAGAGATTTACCGGCTCAAGAAAATTACGACAAAAGCCAAAGCACAACTAATTGATGATGATTAAGACAAGATTCTCCACAGATTGTATGTTTTTCTTCTCGTTGTAGACACAACTTCTTTCCTTTTCATGGCTGATTTGAAAATAGGGTCTTTACATGTAAACGGAGCAAAGAGTGATGTGAAAAGAGCTTCTCTTTTCAAATTGGTAGGGATGAAAAGGTTTGATGTGGTTTTTATACAAGAAACTCACAGTGATGCCGTAAATGAAAGTGACTGGAAGGAGTGGCCTGGGGAAGTAATTCTAAGCCATAGATTAGCTAACAGTGGTGGTGTTGGTGTGCTTTTTTCGAAGAGTTTTAGTCCCTCTTCTTTTGAGGTTAAAGAAATAATATGAGGTCATATTTTAAAAGCCACAGTACAATATGAAGGTATGAAAATGATTTTTGTGAATGTTTATGCTCCAGTTTCGGGCATTGAGAGATTAAGAATTTTGAACATCTTATGTGACGTAATTCACAATTGTACTGATGTTTTTTTTGTTTTTTTCCTGGGAGGGGATTTTAATTGTACAGAAAATGCCAAACTAGACAGGAATCATCTAGATCCTCATCCCACTTCATCTGCCAAAGTAAAGCGGTTGACTGAAACCCATGGCCTAAAAGATGTTTGGAGAGGTTTTAACAGGAATGGCAGGCAGTACACCTGGCGTCACTTCATAATGAAGTGATGCGAATCCCCCAGAGTCTATTAGGGGTGACAGTTTACTTACATCACGACAAAAATTGTCTGTATGTGAACCACAATCACACACATAGCAGCAGCCGTGTGCAATGTACCTGCTTATGTTGTTTTTATTGTATTATATTGAAAATCTAAACTACTGCGTTTGCCATAGTAATTTTGACAAATGTGCAGATATCATCAAAAAGTGTTGGCTAAACATCTCCTTGAAAGCACTCTTTTTAATAGCTGAACATAAATTTTACAGGAAAAGGCTTTACTTTCCCATGACATAGCCAAAACAGTGAATCAGGTGACATTTTAGGACACATGAAGATGATTTTGTGCACATGGTATATGAACGCTGTGTCAGTTGAAGCCAATGCGGGCTGGCATTCATTTTGCTGCTCAATATGGTCTGAACTTGCAAATCATTTTGTCAGCTGTCCCTATGATCAGCAAGACCTAATAGAACTAAACAGGAAGCATTGTGGGGGTTTATATGATATGAATCTGTGTGTGTGTGTGTGTGTGTGTGTGTGTGTGTGTGTGTGTGTGTGTGTGTATCTGTGTGTATCTGTGTGTGTGTGCGTGCACGTGCATGTGTGCCTGCTTGCTTAAATTATATATCAGAGTTATCATTAACACCTTTATCCCTTCTCATGTTCCCCCACCACCTGACCCTCTTCCTCCTTCTCCACCTAGGTGCTGAAGGGATGCAAGAAGCTGTCAATGTCTGTTTGCTCCGTAGGGCGGATTCCCGGAGGCTACATCACCAACCACATATACAGCTGGGTGGATCCTCAGGGGCGCAGCATCTCCCCGCCGTCCGACCCCCTGGAACAGAACCACAGGGCCGACAGTGCCTGTAGAGGCCATGCCATGGAGGAGAGGACGGTGAGGACCATGTGTGGTGTGGTGATGGTTGTGGTGGGATGTATGATATGGTAGATGGTTGCACGAGGATTATGTGCATGTATTTGCATATACACCATCAGCGGGGAAAAAGGGGAAAGCTTTCTGGAGCCCGGCTGCTGGCGGGGGCTCATGGAGGCCAGCAATAATCATGTTCATCCTAAATATAAGCAATGATAGTGCCAATACTTGCCATTGAGTGTGAACTGGCTAAACAGTTTGAATTTAAAGACATTACAAAAGACTTTGTAGCCAGTGAGAAAAGAAAGATGGCCGTATAAGAACCAAACACGAAGCCACAAGGTAAGAAATTGCATTTTCTACTAAGAAATGAGTGGTTTAAGTGTAGCAGATCTTCGTTAACCTTGATGTCTTTAAATGTGTCAAAGAGTTCTATTATTGTGTGTGTGTGTGTGTGTGCGTGTGTGTGTGTGTGTGTGTGTGTGTGCGTGCGTGCATGCATGCGTGTGTGCGTGTGTGTGTGTGTGTGTGTGTGTGTGTGCCTATGTAGCCCCCGTTACTGAGTAAGTCTCTCTTGGTTTACATGTATGTGTTTAGTAGGAGAGAGAGAGCCTGCACCTGCGTTGATATGAATAAAGCAGCTTAACTGGGCCTTTCGGGGGCCCAGCCATTTCTGTGGTGGGCCTGTGAACCATTACAGTCCTCAACTACTACCACTACTACTACTTTCAGCTGCTCCTGTTAGAGGTCGCTACAGAGGATCATCCTTTTCCATCTCTTCCTGTCTTCTGCGTATTCCTCTGTCACACCAGCCACCTGCATGTCTTCCCTCACCACATCCATGAACCTCCTCTTTGGCCTTCCTCTTTTCCTCTTCCCTGGCAGCTCCATATTCAGCATCCTTCTCCCAATATACCCAGCATCTCTCCTCCACACATGTCCAAGCCATCTCAATCTTGCCTCTCTTGCTTTGTCTCCAAACCATCCAACTTGAGCAGTCCCTCTAATATAATCATTCCTAATCCTGTCCTTCTTCATCACTCCCAACAAAAATCTTAGCATCTTCAACTCTGCCACCTCCAGCTCCGCCTCCTGTCTTTTCATCAGTGCCACTGTCTCCAAACCATATAACATAGCTGGTCTCACAGCCATCTTGTAAACCTTCCCTTTAACTCTTGCTGGTACCCTTCTGTCTCAAATCACTCTTGACACTCTTCTCCACCCACTCCACCCTGCCTGCACTCTCTTCTTCACCTCTCTCCTGCACTCCCCGTTACTTTGGACAGTTGACCCCAAGTATTTAAACTCATACGCCTTTGTCACCTCCACTCCTTGCATCCTGACCACTCCTCTGTCCTCTCTCTCATTCACGCATATGTATTCCATCTCGCTGCCACTGACTTTTATTCCTCTTCTCTCCAGTGCATACCTCCACCTCTTTAGGCTCTCCTCAACCTGCACCCTACTCTTGCTACAGATCACAATGTCATCCGCGAACATCATCATCCATGGAGACTCCTGCCTGATCTTGTCCGTCAACCTGTCCATCACCATTGCAAACAAGAAAGGGCTCAGAGCCAATCCTTGATAAAATCCCACCTCCACCTTGAACCCATCTGTCATTCCAACCGCACACCTCACCATTGTCACATTTCCCTCATACATATCCTGCACCACTCCTACATACTTCTCTGCAACTCCTGACTTCCTCATACCATACCACCCCTCCTCTCTCAGCACCCTGTCATATGCTTTCTCAAAATCCACAAAGACCCAGTGTAACTCCTTCTGGCCTTCTCTATACTTCTCAATCAACATTCTCAAAGCAAACATCGCATCTGTGGTGCTCTTTCCTGGCATGAAACCATACTGCTGCTCGCTGATCATCTCCTCTTAACCTAGCTACTATTACTCTTTCCCATATCTTCATGCTGTGGCTGATCAACTTTATACCTCAGTAGTTGCTACAGTTCTGCACATCGCCCTTGTTCTTGAAAATCAGTACCAGTATGCTTCTTCTCCACTCCTCAGGCATCCTCTCACTTTCCAGGGTTGTCTTAAACAATCTAGTTAAAAACTCCACTGCCATCTCTCCTAAACATCTCCATGCCTCCACAGGTATGTCATCAGGACCAACTGCCTTTCCACTCTTCATCCTCTTCATAGCCGCCCTCACTTCCTCCTTGTTAATCCACTGAACTTCCTGATTCACTATCCCTACATCATCCAACCTTCTCTCTCTCTCATTTTCTTCGTTCATCAGCCCCTCAAAGTATTCCTTCCACCTTCTTAGCACACTCTCCTCGCTTGTCAGCACATTTCCATCTCTATCCTTGATCGCCCTAACTTGTGGTACATCCTTCCCAGCTCGGTCCCTCTGTCTTGGTGCAAGTCCTTTTCTCCTTCCTTAGTGTCTAACCTGTCATACAACTCACCATACGCCTTTTCCTTTGCCTTTGCCACCACTCTCTTCGCTTTACGCTGCGTCTCCTTGTACTCCTGTCTACTTTCTTCATCTCTCTGACTATCCCACTTCTTCTTTGCCAACCTCTTCCTCTGTATACTTTGCTGTACCTCCTCATTCCACCACCAAGTCTCCTTGTCTTCTTTCGTCTGTCCTGACGACACACCAAGTACCGTCCTAGCTGTCTCCCTCACTATTTCTGCAGTGGTTGCCCAGCCATCCGGCAACTCTTCACTACCACCCAGTGCCTGTCTTAACTCCTGCCTGAACTCCACACAACAGTCTTCCTTCTTCAACTTCCACCATTTGATCGTTGGCTCTGCCTTCACTCGCTTCCTCTTCTTGGTCTCCAAAGTCATCCTACAGACCACCAACCAATGCTGCCTAGCTACGTTCTCCCCTGTCAACACCTTGCAGTCTCCAATCCCTTTTAGATTGTGCCTTCTACATAAGATATAGTCCACCTGTGTGCACTTTCTTCCACTCTTGTATGTCACCCTGTGTTCCTCCCTCTTCTTGAAACATTTATTCACCACAGCCATTTCCATCCTTTTCACAAAATCCACCACCATCTGTCCTTCCACATTTCTGTCCTTGACACCATACCTACCCATCACCTCCTCGTCACCTCTGTTCCCTTCACCAACATGTCCATTGAAGTCCGCTCCAATCACCACTCCCTCCTCCTTGGGTACCACATCATCCATCTCACTCCAGAATTCTTCTTTCTCTTCCATCTCACACCCAACTTGCAGGGCATATGCGCTGATAACATTCAGCAATACACCTTCGATTTCCAGCTTCATACTCATCACTCTGTCTGACAATCTCTTCACCTCCAGCTCACTCTTGACATACTCTTCCTTCAGAATTACCCCTACCCAATTTCTCCTCCAATTCGCACCATGGTAGAAGAGTTTGAACCCACCTCCGATACTCCTGGCCTTACTCCCCATCCACCTGGTCTCTTGCACAGGCAGTGTACCTACCTTTCTTCTTGCCATCATATCAGCCAGCTCTCTCCCTTTACCAGTCATAGTGCCAACATTCAAAGTTCCAACTCTCACCTCCACACTCCTACCCTTCCTCCTGTTTTGCTGCCTCTGGACATTCCGTCCCCCTCTCCTTCTCCGTCGCCCACCAGTAGCATAGTTTCCACCAGCACCCTGCTGGTTAACAATACCGGTGGCAGTCGTTGGTAACCCGGGCCTCGACCGATCCGGTATGGAAATCTTATTTATGATCCGCATATTTGATTTGGCAAAGATTTTACGCCGGATGCCCTTCCTGATGCAACCCTCCCCATTTATCCAGGCTTTGGATCGTCACAAAGAATGCACTGGCTTATGCATCCTCAGTGGCTGGGTTTGCATCCTCAGTGGCTGGGTTCACCAAACCATACAAAAATGGACTACATTAAAACCATAGAAATATGGTGACCAGGTGTTCCGCTTTATACGGGACTACACAGCATTTGTATCCCTTGTCCTGCGTCCCACATATTGAGATGATGTCCCGCATTTTGTTTGGCTCTAGTTTTCAAAAGTCAGACTACTGCAGGACAGACGCTTTTCTAAAATCTGGCTTTTATCCAATGACTGTGAAGAAAGCAGGGAAGGCTGTCATCATAGGGCCGTTTGATGTCAATCAGACGGGGCACACATGGGTCAAATCCAGGTTAACCTGTCCCCATCTTTGCTGCCACAGGCTACGCCCAATGGGGAAATTCGTGAGTCACCACAAAATCACTGCGGATTTAGGCAGAATATGATGGACAGTAACACCAAGTAAAGGAAATGCAGCTACAACAAAGACTGAGAAACAACTTATGACTGGTTGAAGCCGGTGCAAGGCGAGTCCCAGAGAGTTTATTGTGAAATTTGCCAGAGTTATTTTTCAGTTTCACACGGAGGGGAATATTACGTGAAGTGACACAGGACATGTGAGTCTCACAAGAAACGTGTGACTCAAAAAGAGATGTGCCGATCTATGGACTCATTCCTATTGAAACCCAAAGATGATTGCCAGACAGATCAGGTAACAGCAGCTGAAATAACTAGCATTTACCACACAATACAGCCCTCCTACTCATACAGGTGTACAGACTGTGGTAGTAAGCCAGCACCGGTCATATTTCCAGACTCTGACATTGCAAAAAAAAATAAAAATTCATATGGTTGTACAAAAGCAAATTCCTTGATCTAAATGTATTACTTTTCTTCTCTGGTTATACGACCCTGGGCTCACCTTTAATTTTATTGCCATATACCCTTTTTAAAGTACCAGTATTATAGTACTTGAAAAAATGGAAGCCATGACTTGAATCCCATGTCAGCAACCTGTCTGTTCTTTTTTATTGTACACAGTTTAGTCAGATTCAGTGTTGATGAGAAGAAGCACTGTACTTTTTAACAGTTATTGGGATAGACAAAGGGAATACATGAGTGCAAGCAGACTATCGCACAAGACCACAAAAACTGTGAGACTTTAGCTTCCTTTTATTCTTACTGCATTTAATTAGCATGAGAGTTGGGAAAGTTGCATTCAAAAAATATATTTTTAAGTCCTTCACATGCTAAAGGCCTGTAACCTGCATAGTCTATTGTGTGCTACTGAATCAACTAGAGGGCAAAGCATAGATGGGTTTCCTGTTTACAAACATTACTGGGTGTGTGCGCAGCCAGGGGGCAAAACTGCTTTGGTAGCTCTCAAAAGATTATGAGATGCATAATCTTTTGAGAGCTACCAAAACGGTTCAACAATGAAAATGTTGAACATTTTCCACCCATCCTTTTGGCGGTTTGTGCAGTTTATTGCACAACAACTGCTCGTCATCTCTGCTGTATCTGAGCTCTATCTTGGTTAAATCTCTGTACTGTAGCTGCTTTCTGCCCCCTAGTTGCGTACGCATCTCTGTGATGATGTTGCACGGAAACTCTCCTATAGATTTGGCTTTACGAGCTAAGGGGCAGAATAGAAATTTTTATTTTTTAAGTTGGATAGACTACTACTACTATTACTTACTGTGTGGAGGAGAGATGCTGGGTGTATTGGGAGAAGGATGCTGAATATGGAGCTGCCAGGCAAGAGGAAAAGAGGAAGGCCAAAGAGGAGATTTATGGATGTGGTGAGGGAAGACATACAGGTGGCTGGTGTGACAGAGGAAGATGCAGATGAAAGGAAGAAATGGAAACGGATGATCCTCTGTGGCGACCCCTAACAGGAGCAGCCGAAAGTAGTAGTAGTAGATATTTGATTCGGCAAAGATTTTGTGCCAGATGCCCTCCCTGACGCAACCCTCCCCATATATCCAGGCTTGGGACTGGCACTAAGAATGCACTGGCTTGTGCATCCTCAGTGGCTGGGTTCCTGAAAGACAAGTCTGTCAACTAAAAAAACATCCAGTTTTGGAAGCGTGTCTCTCTCTAATCAGTATGCTTTTCTTTTCTTTTCTATGCACCACTTTTGTGCTTATATCTGGAAGGCATTCTGCTCCTCCTCACTTATAGAAGTTCCAGAATATTTTCACTAGCTAGCCAACTGTTGCAGCCAATGTAGCTAGATAGGGAAAAGAAACCACTCATGGACAGAGGAATCGTGTGACAATTGGTGATCAATAAAATAATGCTATTTGGTTATGTCACTTTCCCAGCAGTCTTTGGTGTCATAATGAAAAAAATAACATTATCCACAGAAATTTAAAATCAATAATGAATTTATTATTATACTCTCAGTTGATGAGTCTTTGATGATGGCGTAGGCTATGTGGTGACTGTTGGTGAGAAGAAATCAGTGGAGAACCCATGATGTATAAATGCGGTCTGCAATATACAGGTCCCAGACTACTCCCAGATTCAGTAATAATAAAACTGACTTGAAATGATCCATTATATAATAGGTACATGGGCCTGTACTCAAAGCTCTACTTGTGATTTTCCCGGGCCCCCTACAGGCGGCAGGCTCAAGTGCAACAGCACTCTGCACCCTCAGAAATTGCACCTCTCTTTCAATGGTGTTGTTTCAGTTGGTTACAGCCACCAGTCTGACCAGTGTGACCAATTCAATTCAGGTCCCATGAAGAGAATTGAGTCACAGAACCATCGAGCTCAATAAACTCTGTATCATCTCCATTTAGAAATTATTGGTGTATTCCTGTACAGTCAGTCTAGTACATCATCACTGATCAATATCAACAATGGGTTAAAGATGCCCCTGCCCCCTGCTAAAGAACTAAAATTATAGATAGGATGGGATTTCATCCAAGTCTGATATATTTCATTTCAATCAAGCGTTATGTTTTTGTTTTTCAGCCTAGATTTTTTTATTTTTCAAATTATGAGTTACTATTGCAGAAGAAAAAGAGAAGAAAGTCCAATGATCTAGCTTAGAGGAGGTGATAAACAGGGAATGATGTGAAGTTTATTTAGCTCCCTGATAAGTGAATTAGAGTTGAGTCGGTGTCTATTCATTTTATAGACTCGATAATTTCTCAGAGACAATATCATTGTCGTTCTGGGTAATGAAACCGAGGGCAAAACGGCCATCATTGGTTTGACAACGTTTTGGAGGGCAAAAGGAAAGCGGCGCCGGGAATCGATATTTTTCACCCTCAGTGCACCCAAATGTCCTTTTCCACAGTATTCACCCACATAGTTAGAACTGCTGTCTAAGCAATCCTGTGTGGCCACATCCTTTTTTTCCTTTTTCTTTTTTTTCTTCCTGTGAGCACAGCATTTAACAGCTCTGCAGATGTGGATGGGGCTCAGTTAATACGTAGTGCATCCCAAAAGCTTCTCGGGAGGGGATTTATTTACCGAATTAAACACTAACAAACCAACCCAGGTACAATTAATTACATTGCTTATATTTGCTCGTATAAATATGAGCTCAAACCACCTGAACTGTCTAATCGAAGGGAAAATGTAGAGTATCTGGACTGAGGCCCTAAGAAGCTGTAACTACCAAGCAAGATTGACTTCCTAGCCAGGTGTATATGATGTGCTGGCTGCCGGTGTAAAAAAGGACATCAATCTCTGTCTATGGGCTGTGCCAGCTATATGTCAGTTAATCTACATTATTCCAGCTTGCTTCTTTGTCAAGCCAGTCTCAGGGAAAAATTCTCTCACATGAGAATTTTATCTCTAGCAAATTGAAACTCAGAGTGCTTGAAATTAAGATGCGGGTGTCAATAATAGGTAAGAGTTAAAATTACAATCAGTTTGCCCCATTATATTTATATATTAAACAACACAGTGTCACAAATGTGAAGAACTAATATTATTTTCACAAATGATGAAAGGTGATATAGCATTCTCAAACATAACTGCAACCCTAACCCCAACCTTAACCCTTTCTACCCTAATACCTAAACTTAACCATCTCTAATAGTATTAAAATGGACGATCAGAACAGATGTTTTGAACTACGTACTCATTCATCGATATGCTGAAATGCATCATATGATGTGACAGAGGGTGATTCAACACACTGACATGTAGTATTATGAAGTGGCATAGTCATGCCTGGCCCAGCAAGACTAGTTGACATGCATTACACTGTATGCATGTAACAGAAAGTTGGCAATCAATGTATTGAGGAAACTGCAAATAAGTTGAATATGAAGGTTTTGTATGTGACTGAGTTGGTTTTCACACAGCGCTATCCAATCTCTCACCTACAGCATTAGCAATGTGCTACACACAGCCTTAGTCTCTATGCTTTCAGTAGACATGAGGCTTATAAGGGCATAATTCACTAAAGAACTGCAAACAGCTCATAGCAGGAGGAAAAATGGTGTATAATCAATCTGAGGGGGACTTAAGAGGCTGATCAATGTGTTATTCATTTTAATGTTATACTTGAAACTGTTAAATGTTTTTCATCATTCTTTTGTGTAATTCATTTTCAAGCCTCTCAAGCCTCACTGAGCACATTTTTAAAAAATCGAGAGCCCTGCTGTAATTTTCTTTTTCATTGTGCATGTTTGCACCTGTTCTCTGGATATAGATGAATGTCCGTAACTGCAACTATTTGTCTCCAACGCAGGTAAACCTGAATATGGATGATGGTCGCTCCCTTGGCCTCATGATCCGTGGCGGTGCTGAGTACGGTCTGGGTATCTACATCACTGGAGTGGACCCCGGCTCTGCTGCTGATGCTGGGGCCCTCAAGGTAACAACAGTTCACACCTACTCTGCTTTGATGGGCATCTGACCATTGAACTAAGAAAAAAACCCACACACACATCATATACGGTTTTATGCAGTCCTTAAGTCATATCTTTCAAATCAATGAAAATCTGCCAATAGACCTGTAAAGCTTGATATAAATTTTCATGTCCAATTTCATGTTGTCTACCACAACACTACAAGTGCGCCCTCTCGTAGCCAAGTGACACCACAGTTGTTAACAAACTAATTCATAAAAATTCACTTACATAAAAATACATAACCTTGTCACATGTTGTTTCCACACACACACACACACACACACACACACATATATATATATATATACACAATTTTGTTTAAAGAAACATTCAACAGTAGGGAAAGTGCTCAACAAATAAGGAGCAAAATTAAACAGGCTTGTACTGTGTCATAAAGAATTTACTTGACTCACTTGATTTTATATATATATATATATATATATATATATATATATATATATATATATATATATATATATAGTATATATAGTATATATATATATATACACTACCGTTCAAAAGTTTGGGATCACCCAAACAATTTTGTGTTTTCCATGAAAAGTCACACTTATTCACCACCATATGTTGTGAAATGAATAGAAAATAGAGTCAAGACATTGACAAGGTTAGAAATAATGATTTGTATTTGAAATAAGATTTTTTTTACATCAAACTTTGCTTTCGTCAAAGAATCCTCCATTTGCAGCAATTACAGCATTGCAGACCTTTGGCATTCTAGCTGTTAATTTGTTGAGGTAATCTGGAGAAATTGCACCCCACGCTTCCAGAAGCAGCTCCCACAAGTTGGATTGGTTGGATGGGCACTTCTTTGAGCAGATTGAGTTTCTGGAGCATCACATTTGTGGGGTCAATTAAACGCTCAAAATGGCCAGAAAAAGAGAACTTTCATCTGAAACTCGACAGTCTATTCTTGTTCTTAGAAATGAAGGCTATTCCATGCGAGAAATTGCTAAGAAATTGAAGATTTCCTACACCGGTGTGTACTACTCCCTTCAGAGGACAGCACAAACGGGCTCTAACCAGAGTAGAAAAAGAAGTGGGAGGCCGCGTTGCACAACTGAGCAAGAAGATAAGTACATTAGAGTCTCTAGTTTGAGAAACAGACGCCTCACAGGTCCCCAACTGGCATCTTCATTAAATAGTACCTGTTAGAGCCTGTTTGTGCTGTCCTCTGAAGGGAGTAGTACACACCGGTGTAGGAAATCTTCAATTTCTTAGCAATTTCTCGCATGGAATAGCCTTCATTTCTAAGAACAAGAATAGACTGTCGAGTTTCAGATGAAAGTTCTCTTTTTCTGGCCATTTTGAGCGTTTAATTGACCCCACAAATGTGATGCTCCAGAAACTCAATCTGCTCAAAGAAGTGCCCATCCAACCAATCCAACTTGTGGGAGCTGCTTCTGGAAGCGTGGGGTGCAATTTCTCCAGATTACCTCAACAAATTAACAGCTAGAATGCCAAAGGTCTGCAATGCTGTAATTGCTGCAAATGGAGGATTCTTTGACGAAAGCAAAGTTTGATGTAAAAAAAATCTTATTTCAAATACAAATCATTATTTCTAACCTTGTCAATGTCTTGACTCTATTTTCTATTCATTTCACAACATATGGTGGTGAATAAGTGTGACTTTTCATGGAAAACACGAAATTGTTTGGGTGATCCCAAACTTTTGAACGGTAGTGTATATACATACACACACACACACACACACACACACACACACACACGAACTCAATATATTTTAAATGCAGAATGATTGACAAACAGGATATACGTAAAAACTCCTATTCACCTTTGCCATTGGTGAAAAATAAATGGATCTGGATTCAGTCCAAGAGCCATGGAATGATGACAACCCTTTAGAGAGCTACATTGTTTTAAGTGCAATTTTATTTGTTCTGGAAATAACTTGTAACATTTCGATTCAAGGAAATTCATGACACAAACTGGTTTGCATTAAAAAGAAGGGAAACTATCTCTAATTTTTCCACGTGATTGACGGCTTTTTATTTTTCCCAGTGTGCTTGCTGCTATCTACTACAACTAAACTACTACTTTTGGCTGCTCCCATTAGGGGTCACCACAGCGGATCATCCGTTTCCATCTCTTCCTGTCCTCTGCATCTTCCTCTGTCACGCTAGCCACCTGCATGTCATCCCTCACCACAAGAGGCCTCCCTCTTTTCCTCTTGCCTGGCAGCTCCTTAGTCAGCATCCTTCTCCCAATATACCCAGCATCTCTCTTCCACATATGTCCAAACCATTTCAATCTTGCCTCTCTTGCTTTGTCTCCAAACCGTCCAACCTGAGCTGTCCCTCTAATATACTCGTTCTTAATCCTGTCCTTCTTCGTCACTCCCAACAAAGCATAAGCATCATAGTGCGCTTGCTGCTATTATCCCCTTAATAACATTGTAAGTAAAAGCAACTTAATCCTGGGGTATACTTGATAGCATCCCCTCCAACTACCATTTCTTAAATTGCTAAATCTGCATGATTAATATCTGCCATTTGGCTCCATGGTGACTAAAGACCTCTAAATTGATAACATCAGTTTGAGACCTTTAGAGTTCATCCAGATCAATTTGCTTTTTTGTCTATGGAAAAAATGGGACTTTTGAATTCTGTTTGTCTGATCTTGAACTACGAAAAATATGTCGAATATCGTAAGTAGAGCACATATTGCTTTATGTAGTCAAATGACTGACTACATTTTTGGAGATATTTTGCTATCAACCCATTCCTCCTAAATCGGTCTTTCCTCTCTCAATGGACCCAAACCAAGCCTGTCATTTTGTCTGCAGAAAAAGCTGCAATTTTCTATGTGCTCAAATGCATAATGGTTGTCATCTTGAAAAAAAAAGTGTGTGATATCAGCCAGGGATTTTGTTTGCTGCGATCACAAAAGATGTAAATTGGATGGCGGTGGAGGGAAAAGCAAGGCAGCGGTACTCATCTCCTGGATGCACAGAAACGGTGACATCAAATCATGCAGAAATAGAAAACATTTCCAATGTTCTTAACTTTTTGAACTACAATTTCAAAGCCCCACCAGAAGACAGGCAGATAAAAAGATTACAACTCAGGTAGAGTCAAAAGCAAGCTAGTCAAATAACGGTGGGCCTTTTACACTCCTATGTATTTTCCATTGAACTGAAATACTGATGGATTAATATTTGGGCATTGAAACACACTTTTGAGCTCTGTAATTTATCTGAATTCTCCTTCATGGTGACCTTTAGATATATTGTTTGTTAGTCAAGACGAAACTCTACTTAATGGTTTTGGGTCAGTTTTCTGTCATAACAAGCAGGCTGTCTGTGCTATTTTTAATCTGCCCGAGGAAAGAGGAACAGAAGCTGCTGAAGTCCATCTGTAAAGCACAAGGAAGCTGCTTTTCCCTTGATACCTCTCTCTGTCCTACTTTGGGATCTTTTTTTTTCTTTCGATTTCTATTTTCTTTTTCTTACATCTACTCTATCATTGCAGCCCATGATATTTGCGACACCAAGACAACAATGAAATTTGGGAAACTACATAAAAGTACAAAAAAACAAACCTCTATAATCTAGAATGTCGAAGAGAATATTGACTTTTTCTGTTTTGTTTACAAAGTAGTAGAAAGTGCCATTTTCCTCTCATATTGGCTGTACAGCAAATGAGCTCCGCCCGGTTGTGCTGCTTCAGCTTAAAGGAAGTGCTGAAGGTGCAGCAGATGGACAGATGACCGGTGGACACTCGCTGGACTTGGGCACAATGACATTTATTCAATAAAATACAAAATGAAACAAAACACTCTTTAACGAGTCATTTCCAGAGCTGTGTTGCCTCTGTTCCGGGTTAAGTACTGGCCTGGTTTCAGACCACCTGAACTATGTCTAATCAATGGGGAAGGTGGAAAACAGGTTTGCCATTTTCATATAAGTGCAAGCAACAGCTTTGATTGAAATGTTCATACTAATCCTAATAGCATGCAAACTGCAGTAAGTTCAGTGTTAGTAAGCAAATTTAGTATGTGAAAGATGTGTACATAGGTATGTTTAAAGGTATGTGTAATACCTTTACACATACCTATATACACAGGTATGTGTAAAGGTATGTGCAATACCTTTCAAAAAATAACCTCATAATTCTTGGCGCTGTTGTTTGTTCCGTGGAAAAACAACCGGTCAGAGGAACATTTTTCAAATCAATATTGGGAACAATGGGGCAGAAGGAGCAGCAGCTGGCGTCGGCAAATTCAAATGTATTTAACAACTTCATGAAGAATTTCATGATGTTTTTGCATAGCGTATGACACCTTTGGTGTCCATAAACAGCCATGGATAAAGTCAAACAGGCAGAGCGGAAGCGAAGATGTTCTTCCTCGTCGTCTTCTTTTTTTTCTTTTTGGAATTTTTTCTCCCCAATTGTATCCGGCCATGCCATTACCCCACTCTTCCAAGCCATCCCGGTCGCTGCTCCACCCCCTCTGCCGATCCAGGGAGGGCTGCAGACTACCACATGCCTCCTCCAATACATGTGGAGTCGCCAGCCGCTTCTTTTCACCTGACAGTGAGGAGTTTCACCGGGGGGACGTAGTGCGTGGGAGGATCACGCTATTTCCACCAGTTGCCCCTCCCCCTCGAACAGGCGCCCCGACCGACCAGAGGAGGCGCTAGTGCAGCGACCAGGACACATACACCAACATCTGGCTTCCCACCTGCTGACACGGGCCAATTGTTTCTGTAGGAACGCCCGACAAAGCCAGAGGTCACGCAGGGATTCAAACCGGCGACCCCCATGTTGGTTGGCAACGGAATAGACCGCTATGCCACCCGGACACTCCGATGATGTTCTTCTTCTGTTGTTAAGTGGAATCACTGCAACTGGGATGTGAGTAAGTAGTGGTCGGTACACGCATGGATGGCCACAGCAGGAAAACACAGCATTTTGTTTATTATAGTGGAGACACATGTTCGGAAATTGAATGTAATGAGCAAATAAACACAACATTGGCATTTTTTTTTGTTATCCATTTCAGGAACCTTAATGTACATGAAAATAAAAATCTCACTGTTGTGGTTACACCGCCCCGAGCTGCCTCCCCGGCACGTTCAAGCCACTCCCCCAGCTCGGACGTGCCGGAAACATCCGAGCGCTCGGCTCGCGCTCTGAGACGAGCGCTGCACTGCACCAGGTGTTTGCCATCATCCATCAGGCACACCTGTGGCAATCAGGCAGCCTTCTACAAGAAGCCTCCCAGAACGTTTCTCAGTGCTTCGACGTACTGAACCCTGCGGTAAAGTTCTGACAAGCCCTCCAGCGGTCCTTGCTTTTCTGTTTATTCCCCAGTGTCTTATCTTCGTGTCTCTGTTTCCTCCCAAGACTCTCCCTCCGCGATTTCCGCGTCTCCCTCGTCCCCAGCGACCTTCACGTTTCTCCCCGGACCTCTCCTGCGATCTCCCCCCTTGTCCCTCTACCTGGACCCCTCCTTTCGGACTCGACTTCCCGGATCTCGGACCTGGACTTTCTCGGACAACCCCTCTTGGATCACGGACTGGACTTTCTCGCCAGGTGCACGCACATTTCTTCAACACCTCCTGGTCATTTACATACCGCACCACACATTGGCTAAAAACACTCACACATAGTTATACACGCAAACCACGGGACACCACACATAGTTTATTCACACATCCCACTAACAGAACGCCTTTTTTCACCATACATTTCCCTCCCACAATAAAACCCCCCTTTGTAGACTTGGAAGTCATCTCGTGTCTGTCTGTCTTGGGTTTCGCCACACGGGTCAGGTTCTGGTGCGCGAGCATAACAGAACGTCGAAGCCATTATGGACCCAGGCAAACCCAAGGAGCGGACGGTCCCTGTGACGCCCCTGAGCCCCGTCCCCCTAGAGGCAGTAGTAAGAAGTCACAGTTGCCAACTTGCCTCTCTCTGCTCAGAGCTTACTACTGCCTTCACCCGTGTCACCGGAGAGATCAGCGATCTTCAGTCCGGCTCCCAGGCCGCGACGAGCACGTTAGATGCCCTCACCGCGCAGATCGCTGCACTCTCCACAGCGGTCTCCAGGATGAGCGACCACCCTGCCCTGGCCTCGGTCTCTGCCCCCAGCTCGGCCTCCGTTTTCCCCGTTCCTGGTCCCGACGTTCCCCCTCCGAGTCAACCCCCACTGGACCCCCGGTGCGAGCCTAACCTCCCCTGCCCCAAGGCCTTCGGTGGGGAGTTCGAGCTGTGCAGGGGTTTCCTTGGTCAGTGTGAGCTCCTGTTCAAACACCAGCCAGCTAGGTATAGGACAGGAGAGACCAAGGTAGCCCTTGTCATGTCCCTCCTCACCGGCAAAGCCCTCAGCTGGGCCATAGCGGCGGTAGGCCATACCGAGCAGCTCGCCTCGGACTATGGTGCCTTCCGCCGCGAGTTCAATCTGGTGTTCGACCACCCAGCTGACGGGCAGGACGCTGCCGGCCGCCTCCATTCCATCCAACAGGGAGCCAGGTCGGTGGCAGAGTATTCCCTGGAGGTAAGGATACTCGCGGCAGACAGTGGGTGGGATGACACTGCGCTCAAGAGCGCGTACAGGAGGGGGCTGAGCGAGCCCATCAAAGATCTTATCGTTCGGGACCGCCCTGCCTCCTTCAACGAGCTCGTCACCCTCGCCCTCCAGATGGACGAACGGCTGCGGGAGCGGCGCCAGGAACGCGCCCCGCGCGCTGGCCCCTCCCATAGACCAACCCCCGTCCGTCCTACCGGTGCCTTCCCTGGGTCAGCGTCCCGTGGGCTCTCTCCACCCTCACACTCCACCTCGCAACCCTGGGTGGCTTCTGGATCCAGGCCGGAGGAGGAGCCCATGCAGTTGGGTCGGTCACGGCTCCCGCTGGAAGTTAGGGAGCAGAGGATGCATGGCCACCTCTGCCTCTACTGCGGGAGGTCGGGCCACTATATCAAGGCCTGCCCGACTCGCCCAAAAAGACCCGGCTCACTAGTGAGGGGTGTCCTAGTGAGTCTGACGACCCTTCCTCAGCCCCACCCCAAGAAGGAGCACAACCACCTCTTTCCGGTCACTCTCACCTGGGGTAACCGCTCACTGTCTGTTGGTGCACTCCTGGATTCGGGGGCGGACGAGTGTTTGATGGACACCTCGCTGGCCCGGCAGGCCGGCATTCCACTCGTCCCCCTAGACACACCCCTCACAGCCCAAGCCCTAGATGGACGTTCACTGGGTAAAATCACACACAGCACTGCTTCCCTCACCCTCACTCTTTCGGGTAATCACGTGGAAGCTATCCGTTTCTTGGTTTTGCACGCCCCCACAGCGCCCCTGGTGTTAGGAAGACCGTGGTTGGAACGGCACGATCCCTACATCTCTTGGTCTACTGGGCGGATTTTGGGTTGGAGCGTTGCGTGTCATGCCAACTGCCTTCGCTCCGCCCACTCCCCGTCCAGCGGCCTCAGACCCGTGCCTCCTCCCACGGATCTCACTGGTGTTCCTTCCATTTATCACGATTTAGCCCCTGTATTTAGTAAAGAAAGTGCACTTTCCCTCCCCCCTCACCGTCCCTATGATTATGCCATAGATCTCTTTCCCGGGGCCGCCCTTCCCACCGGTCGGTTGTATAACCTCTCCGTCCCAGAGAAGGAGGCTATGCGCAATTATATCAGAGTCCCTGGCCTCAGGAATCATAAGGCCCTCGTCTTCCCCGGTGGCGGCGGGCTTTTTTGTGGCAAAGAAGGAGGGCAGCCTGAGGCCTTGCATAGATTATCGAACGTTAAATAATATCACGGTGAAAAATAAATACCCACTCCCCCTTATGAGTTCCACGTTCGAGCCACTCACTCACGCCACGGTGTTCACGAAGCTGGACCTGCGCAGCGCGTACCACCTGGTGCGCATCCGGGAAGGGGATGAATGGAAGACGGCCTTCAGCACCCACCTAGGGCATTTCGAGTACCTCGTTATGCCCTTCGGCCTCACCAACGCCCCGGCCGTCTTCCAGGCATTGGTCAACGACGTGCTCCGGGACATGCTGAACACGTTCGCGGTGGTGTACCTGGATGACATACTCGTGTTCTCCAGGACTGAGGAGGAACACCACCAGCATGTCCGCCTGGTCCTCCAACGGCTGCTGGAGAACAGGCTCTTCGTGAAAGCCGAGAAGTGCGTGTTCCACTCCGCCTCCGTGGAGTTCCTTGGCCACATCGTGGAGAAGGGGCTCGTCCGCACTGACCCCAGGAAGACCCGAGCGGTGGAGGAGTGGGCACGGCCCACCAACAGGACGCAACTCCAGCGCTTCCTGGGGTTTGCAAACTTCTACCGGCGCTTCATCAGGGGGTTCAGCCGTGTGGCCGCCCCCCTCACTGCACTCACCTCCAACCTCCGCCCCTTCTCCTGGAACTCGGAGGCGGAAGCCGCCTTCTTGGCCCTGAAGAGGCTGTTCACAACGGCTCCGGTGCTCGCCCACCCGGACCCGTGCAGACAGTTCATCGTGGAGGTGGACGCATCGGACACGGGCATCGGAGCCGTCCTCTCCCAGCGGTCGGAGGAGGACCAGAAGATCCACCCGTGCGCCTTCTTCTCCCGGCGTTTCAGTCCTGCGGAGAAGAATTATGACATCGGCAACAGGGAGTTGCTGGCCGTCCACGCCGCCCTAGAGGAGTGGAGACACTGGCTGGAGGGAGCAGGGCAGCCGTTCATCGTATGGTCCGATCACAAAAACCTGACCTACGTACGGACGGCTAAGAGGCTCAACCCCAGGCAGGCGCGCTGGGCTCTCTTCTTCAGCCGGTTCGACTTCACCCTCACCTACCGCCCGGGCACCAAGAACGTCAGGGCAGACGCCCTCTCCCGTCTGTTTCCCGAGGGGTCCCCTGACGCCCCAGACACCATCCTTCCCCCGGCCCGGGTGGTGGGCGCCGTCACCTGGGCCATCGAATCAGCGGTGAGAAGGGCCCAGCGCGCCCATCCTGACCCAGGCAATGGACCCCGGAACCGGCTATTTGTGCCTCCCTCTGTCCGGCCCCAGGTGCTGGAGTGGGGCCACTCCAGCCATCTTGCCTGCCACCCCGGTGTCTACCGAACGGCGGCCTTCATCCGCAGGGGTTTCTGGTGGCCCACCATGGAGGCAGACACCAGAGAGTTCGTGGCAGCCTGCACCACCTGCGCCCGCAGCAAGGCTCTCCATCGCCCTCCAGCAGGTCTCCTGCGCCCCCTTCCTGTCCCCGGCCGACCTTGGTCCCACATTGCCTTGGACTTTGTAACTGGCCTCCCCGTGTCCCAAGGCAATGACACCATCCTGACCATTGTCGACCGGTTTTCCAAGGCCGTCCATTTTGTTGCCCTCACCAAACTCCCCTCTGCAGCCGAGACGGCGGACCTTCTCGTCTCCCACGTCGTCCGACCTCATGGGATTCCCCTGGACATTGTCTCTGACCGTGGTCTCCAGTTCACTTCGAAGGTATGGTAGGCCTTCTGTAAGGGGATTGGGGCCACGGTCAGCCTCTCCTCCGGGTATCACCCCCAGACCAATGGGCAGGCAGAGCGGGCCAATCAAGCCCTGGAGGCAGCTTTGCGTTGCGTTACCACCAGCAACCCCGCCTCCTGGAGCAAGTACCTGCCCTGGGTGGAGTACTCGCTCAACTCCATGGAGAGTTCGGCTACCGGTTTGTCCCCCTTCGAGTGTTCCCTGGGCTATCAACCCCCTCTGTTCCCCCATCAGGAGTTGGAGGTAGCGGTCCCGTCCACGAGGGCCCATCTCCGCCGATGCCGGCGCGTTTGGAAGACCGCCCGGGCCGCTATGTTGCAAGCTACAGAGCGGGCCCGGCGCAGCGCCAACCGGCGGAGAGTGCCGGCCCCAGCTTATCGACCTGGCCAGAGGGTATGGCTCCTGGCCCGGGACCTGCCCCTCCCTACCCTCAACCGGAAGCTGGCTCCCCGCTACGTCGGTCCCTACACCATCGACCGCATCGTCAACCCTTCGGCGGTGCGTCTCCATCTCCCTACCTCACTCAAGATCCATCCCGTCTTCCATGTCTCGCGCCTCAAACCGGTAGCCACCAGCCCCCTGTCTCCCCCTGTCCAAGCTCCTCCACCCCCCAGGTCCCTCGACGGTGGTGACATGGTCTGGGATGTCGACCAGCTGCTCGCCGTACGCCGCCGGGGGCGTGGGTACCAATACCTGGTAGACTGGGTTGGCTATGGGCCCGAGGACCGCAGCTGGGTTCCCCGGTCCTACCTGGCCGACCCCGCACTCCTGGAGGAGTTCTATCGGGCCCACCCCAACGCCATCGGACGGTCGCCCGGTGTCTCCCGTAGGAGGGGGGGTCCTGTTGTGGTTACACCGCCCCGAGCTGCCTCCCCGGCACGTTCAAGCCACTCCCCCAGCTCGGACGTGCCGGAAACATCCGAGCGCTCGGCTCGCGCTCTGAGACGAGCGCTGCACTGCACCAGGTGTTTGCCATCATCCATCAGGCACACCTGTGGCAATCAGGCAGCCTTCTACAAGAAGCCTCCCAGAACGTCTCTCAGTGCTTCGACGTACTGAACCCTGCGGTAAAGTTCTGACAAGCCCTCCAGCGTTCCTTGCTTTTCTGTTTATTCCCCAGTGTCTTATCTTCGTGTCTCTGTTTCCTCCCAAGACTCTCCCTCCGCGATTTCCGCGTCTCCCTCGTCCCCAGCGACCTTCACGTTTCTCCCCGGACCTCTCCTGCGATCTCCCCCCTTGTCCCTCTACCTGGACCCCTCCTTTCGGACTCGACTTCCCGGATCTCGGACCTGGACTTTCTCGGACAACCCCTCTTGGATCACGGACTGGACTTTCTCGCCAGGTGCACGCACATTTCTTCAACACCTCCTGGTCATTTACATACCGCACCACACATTGGCTAAAAACACTCACACATAGTTATACACGCAAACCACGGGACACCACACATAGTTTATTCACACATCCCACTAACAGAACGCCTTTTTTCACCATACATTTCCCTCCCACAATAAAACCCCCCTTTGTAGACTTGGAAGTCATCTCGTGTCTGTCTGTCTTGGGTTTCGCCACACGGGTCAGGTTCTGGTGCGCGAGCATAACACTCACCTTCCATTCATTATCCAAACCGCTTATCCTGCTCTCAGGGTCGCGGGGATGCTGGAGCCTATCCCAGCAGTCATTGGTTGGGAGGCGGGGAGACACCCTGGACAGGCCGCCAGGCCATCACAGGGCCAAAAAATCTAACTCGTGACACAAAACTGAATGATGTTTCAGAGATCCCCAACATTTCTCAAAAGTAGGCTTTCAGGGGAGCCGAGTTCCTGGTAGCTTCACCGTTAGTCCAACCCTCAGTAGAAGCGACCAGAGACGCCGTTACTCAGTTGGACTTGAGGGAGGGAGTGAAACTTCATTTTGCACATTCTTTGCTCATAAATCAAAAGTCCCAGCCCTTTCCATTAAGGCAAAATAAATCTGCTCTAATTCCAGTCAATTAGACTGAGGTTAATGTTTTGTACCCTCACAGAATCGGACATGACTTGGGAATGAAAGAAACTAGTCCAATTGAATCCACCTTTCATTTGTTTTTGTTTTTTTTTTTTTTTTTTTTTTTGTGTAACCTGCAAAGGCTGGTTTGAAAGTGATGCAAAACTATTCCTCTCCTCTTCTGCTTTTTGTATTTTTTCCTTTACTTTGAATTTGATCAGGTCTTCATTTTTCTAACTTGTTATTTGACATCTCATTTCACAGGATGAGATCACACTGTTATCAGAGTCCTGTTTCTTTTGAGAGACCTCATCCCCTTATTACTCAACTGCTACCTGACCATGGATGCATGTGTATGTACATGTATGTGTGTGTGGTGTGTGTTTGTTTCTCTATACTTGTGAGGACCACTTATCGACTACATGCATTCCCCTAGCCCCTAACCCTTAACTTAGGGAAGGTCGCTGGTTCGATCCCCAGCTCCTCCAGAGAGCATGTTGAAGTGTCATTGAGCAAGACACTGAACCCCTAACTGCTCCTGATGAGCAGGTTGGCACCTTGCATGGCAGCCTCCGCTGTCAGTGTGTGAATGTGAGGCATCCATTGAAAAGCACTGTGAGTGGTCAGTAGACTAGAAAAGCGCTATAGAAATGCAATCCATTCACCATTCACCAACTTAAACCTTCAGAACTACATGCCTTACCTTAACCTTAACCCTGACCCTAATCCTAATTCTAACCTTAATCCTAAATCCCAAAAATAGACTCTTAAAGAAGGGAGGAGAGTGCCCTCACATTTATAGTTAAAACCTAAAAATTGGTCCTCACATGTATAGCTGAAGAATACATAAACACACACACACACACACACATGCACGCACGCACGCACGCACGCACACATGCGTGTGCGCGGTCAGGTAACAGTTGAGTAATAAGTGAATGAGGTCTCTCAAAAGAAGCAGGACTCTGATAATAGTGTGAGCTCATCCTGTGAAATGACACGTCAACAACAATTGTGTAAAATGAGTACACACACACACACACACACACACACACACACACACACACACACACACACACACACACACACACACACACCTGTATGTGGGACTTACTGCTTGTGTGTTTGTTTGTGTGAGCTCCCATCTCTGTCTCATGCAGCAACTTGATCTTTAATTACTGTGTCCCCCCTGTTGATCAAATCCTCCCACAGATTTGTTAATCACAGCGTCTCCACAAGAGACACTTCAATGTCTCCGGCAATCAGACTAACAGAATGACCCCCAGTGGAAACAGCACTGGGGACAAGGGCGTGTTGAATGCACTGATGTCTGCCTCCTCTCTGCATGGGCTTTGCACATTTTAAACAGTGTCCTTAACAGCCGCTCTCCTCCCTCCTTTCAACTTTGTTGCAACCAGGAGCCCATCAGAGCGAGCCAACGGTCTCTGCTGCTGAAAATAGCAGCTTTGCCCTCTTTCTGTGAAAAGGACAAGTACATGGACGATTGCTCCCGCTGCACCCCCCCACAAAGAGTTTATTTCACACCTCGTCACACGGGCGATCAATGAAACGTAGCTTCTCGTAAAGCGTTGTGGGTTAGTCGTGTGTGTGTGTCTGTGTGTGTGTGTTTTCTAACTCTGCTGCATGCCGTTTGCAACATCGAATAATGTTTAAAGCGCTATTCTGAAATGCTGATCAGGGGTGGGGGGATGGGCACCGTTTCTATGTCTGAATTTTTTGTAACCTCCCAGAACTGACATTGTGAAGTATACGCCCACTATCTGCAGCGATTGGCCAGGTGTCCTCAGGTGTGAAAATGGGCGGGCTTCACATGGTCTGCAATTTCAATTCTGTGTTTCTATCCGTGTTGACTGCTCACCACTCACCAACAGCTTCAAGGGAAAACTCTCTGAGAGTGTTAGTCTTTATCCTGCTTGTGACCCTCAGCGGATGAGTGATATAGCTGCCTGACGTGGTTGGATGATAAGTTTCGCGACCTAGTTTATTTGATGCAAGTTAAACACTTCAGACTCAACCCACTGTAAAAGTGTAGGACTGTGGGAAATGGTAAACCCAGTAGTAAGAGCTCTCGCTGTCTGGCCCGTTTAGTTAGGTGCTATATCCAAAATCACACATTAGCATGCTATTAAGAAAGCCAAAATAGTGTGCAAGTGATTTTAGCATGTCCAAAACCTTAGTCTGCATCAAATAGCATGTGAAAATACCCGGATGTCATACTACATATCATAGCATGAAAACACTGAATGCTGGTTGGTATGTATTACTACCATATATAAGCATGTTAACATGAGAATTCAATGACAAATTTCTCCCTTTGGAAAGAGAGAAGGGCCAATAAAATGGCTTTCTGGGGTCCCTGAGTATCCATTTTATTTTTGGCCTATTGCTTGTATCTCACATATTCTGGATGTGGATTTTCATATACACTTCCATGTCTATGATCTGGACATTTAACATTTGGGAAAAAGTACCTCTGTCATATCATCTGTAACACAGCTCTGTTTTAAGGTGGGCAAAGAGGCGGTGACACATTTTAGAAATATGTAATTTAAAATCCAAACAACTTTAGGCAAATTTGTAATTTGTGATGTTGGGCTATACAAATAAAATTGACTTGACTTGACTTTAATCAGCCTCAGGATCTTGATACCGGTTCTGCTGAAACTTGAATAAAGGTCCACAACACTGAAACTGAAATTTTCTTAAAATCAATAGCTGCACTACACTACCAAGCTTAACAGAAATGCAAAACCAAATATGCAAAATTCTAAAACACATGGATAATGAAATATCTGTCTGTTGAGTGTTTTTACTTTTGCATTTTGATAAACAATGATAAGGTGTCTAAGTATCATTGAATGTATTTTTTCCTTCTGTGTTGCTTAATCGAGTACATGATGTGATGAATAATGTTTATTACGTTGTCTAATCTGCAATATCCTCCTCCTGGTGGTTTGTTTTTAAAGGGGCCAGTGAACCTCACATATTTGCTAGCTGTCAGGGCTAATTAGCATGTGTGCAGCTATTGTGTTTTTGCTGTGCACTGCAGACAGCTCCTGGAAGTTATGATGACCTTGGTTGCCAAAGTCTGTTCACTGCTTGGTGGGAGGGCTGAGATTTTGACGAAGAAAAAAAAACTATTGTTTGATTAAAGATTCAAATCCAGGTAGTGTAGCGGTCTATTCGGTTGCCTACCAACATGGGGATCGCTGGATTGAATCCCCATGTTACCTCCGGCTTCGTTGGGCGTCCTTACAGACACAATTGGCTTTGTCTGCTGATGGGAAGCTGGATGGTGGGTATGTGTCCTGGTCGCTGCATTAGCTTCTCCTCTGGTTAGTCGGGGCACCTGTTGGGGGGGGGGGGAACTGGGGGGAATAATGTGATCCTCCTGATTCCCCCTGGCGAAACTCCTCACTGTCGGGTGAAAAGAAGTGGCTGGCAACTCCACATGTATCAGAGGAGGCATGTGGTAGTCTGCAGCCCTCCCCAGATCGACAGAGCGGGTGGAGCAGTGACTAGGATGGCTTGGAAGAGTGGGGTAATTAGCCAGATATAATTGGGGAGAAAAAAGGGGGGGGAAAGATTCAATACATAGTTCCTGTGTAAATGTAAAAGAATAAAAATGACAGGGATGGTATGATCTTGTGTCTGAGCATGTGTGTGTGTGTGTGTGTGTGGGGGGGGGTCTGTCAGCCTTCAAAATTGCCACCAGCCACTAAAAAATTGCTGATAAATTTTGTGCATGGTAGGTATGTCTCCTTTGTCTGCCATTTTAGCAAATATACATGAACACAATTTAGATCTTACATTGTTTTGTTTTCAACAAATCTACCAGAGAAGTGAAACAGAAAACCGACAAGAGAGAGCCAGCCAATTTCTTGCTTCAGTGTCTGCATCTGTGTTTCTCAAGTGGCACCAATAATGCTCATTCTCCATGTCTACATTTAACCAAAATTAGCTGCTCCTTCCTTGCCAGGTGGGAGACCAGATCCTTGAAGTGAATGGCCGAAGTTTTGTCACCATATCCCACGATGAAGCTGTTCACAGCCTCAAGGCGGGTCGCCACCTGCTGATGAGAGTCAGGGATGTGGGTCGTCTGCCGCACGCCCGCACCATGGTGGATGAGACCAAATGGATCAGCAGCCCGGCAATAGCGGAGAGCGCTGCCACCTCCAGCGCTGCTGTCACCACTAATACCAACGTCAAGGGAATAACAGGCAGTGCTGCTGTTTGCAACGCCAGGTGAGAGGACAAGTGTCCCCACAATCGCAGTGAAACGGACGGCGACTTTATTTGCTTTGGAGTATTAACTGTACAGGAATATCTCTTAGTTACATTGGCACTGAAGCATAATGAAAACTTATGTCATTTTAGTAAGCATGGTCGGACATGAAAGATCCCGTCCAAAGGCCAAATTCTCCTTGTCCCACCCCCTTTCTTGCCATCAACAGCTTTTTTTATCTTGTTTTTTTGTCTGTTCTCAGTGACATGTGACTGGCAAGAAATGCTAAACCACATTCTCAGCCAGTGATGTAGAAATAACACAACTTGAAAATATCCTGCAATGCATTCACAAAAGTCAATTTTTACAAAAACAACAACTTTCGTGCAGTAGTGACGGCTGGGGTTAAGTTTAGGGTTGAGCTTAGGTCGTTATTGGGTTTAGGGTTAAGATTTTGTGCATTTTCTTGGCTCACTCTTTCATATTGGTATTGTGTATCTAGTTGTCTCCCCTCATGAGGTGCAATGAAAAATACAGATTACACTTCATTAGAGAATAAGATTCTCAAAGGGTTTTGCATCAGGCATCAACTTTTACTTTAAGAATGACATTGTTAACTTATAATATGTGCTTCTAAACACCTTAAGCATTGCCTTTGTGCACTGCCTGTTGACACCTATGTCCTATCGGACTTGAACCCAATTTTTTTGGCACTTACCTGCATTGTTGTCTCCTGACTAGATTCTTGCTAGTGTTGTATTAACCCTCGGATGTACGTCACTTTGGATAAAAGCATCTGCTAAATGAAATTGTAACATTGAAACATTGTAGCGATTACTTAGGGGAGGGTTAGGGTTTCTTACGTCATTTCTTGCTGGTCAGGGTTTTTCAGTCCTAAGGGAAAGTACAGGATACAGAAATCAAATCACTTCACAAATACACACACAGGGTACATTCACGGTATATTTCTTGGGGGATTCAGCCGTCTCTAATTGCTTTGGGCTAAAGTCTCTTCTCCACTATGATGAAACATTGGTGGACTGGGGACAAACAGTATTTGTGAATATTTTAAAAGCTTACCTACTTGCCAAATGAGCAAGTAACCACTTAGGAGCGGGGGATGTGTAACATAAATTTTACACAATTATGGGGAAATATTTAAAGGACAATTTGAAAGACACGCTCTTCTGCAACTGACAAAAATCCAGTTCCTGAGTTAAACTTGGTCTGGCAAACTCTTTAAGTTGGCCCAAGACAATTTTTTTTTTTGTTGATTCCCCCCCCCCTTTTCTCCCCAATTACCAATTACACTACTCTTCTGAGCTGTCCCGGTCGCTACTGCAGCCCCTCTGCCAATCCGGGAAGGGCTGCAGACTACCACATGTCTCCTCCGATACATGTGGAGTCACCAGCTGCTTCTTTTCACCCGACAGTGAGGAGATTCGGCAGGGGGACGTTGTGTGTGGGAGGATCACACTATTCCCCCCAGATCCCCCTCTCTCCCGAACAGGCGCCCTGACCGACCAGAGGAGGCGTTAGTGCCACGACCAGGACACACACCCACATCCAGCTTCTTACCTGCAGACATGGCCAGTTGTGTCTATAGAGATGCCCAACCAAGCCGGAGGTAACACAGGGATTCGATCCGACGATCCCCATGTTGGCAGGCAATGGAATAGACCACTATGCTACCCGGGCGCCCCAAATGTTATTTTAACTTATATTACTATTTCACCAAACGTTTGGAGGTCATTGATTTCAAATAATGAACATTGTCACTTTGGTGTTGTTAAGTTCCTCATTTATTTTACAGCAAGGGAGCTGTTAACTTGCAGGCTTCCCCTCTCACTAGCCATTCCCTACATCTCCATCTGTCTTATCTCTTAGCGCTCTATGTCACCAGGCCTAAACGAACAGGTCCTGATTGAAAACCTAGCGAAGTTTAGAATTCCTTCCTGCCACATATCATCCAACTCATGATGCCTTGCTCTGGCTCCTGGCTTTGTTAAGCAGACAGTACCAACTGGGAGATTTTGTTTTGCTTGTATTTGCGTTTCCCTTCATGCAAAGGAATTGCTGACCTGCAAGAATATTTTTGATTCTCATGCTCAAACAAATCACACTGGGTTGAACTTGTGTTTGCATTGGCTGAGAGATATTCATCTCTTAAATTTGTTTTTTTCTTTCTTTTTGTTGCAGACCGTCATCAGCCAGAGCTCCGACTGCAACAGAAAAGGTAAAAAAAAAGTCAACTGTGATTTATCGTGCAATGTAAATCATATGATCCTGTTCAGTTTTGTATATTCCGATGGAACAAACTGATTTCCGTACACTGTGTCCGAAGAACTGTGTGGTCAGTTTTATATCTCTTCATTAAAAAAAAAATCAGTTCTAGTAAGTCATGTCAGCATTAGTCTGACTCACCAGAATCGAGCCCCTGGAATAAGCTTCCCATTTGTGCCAACTATTTCAGCCAACATTTTTCTTTCTTCCGCTCTTCGTGTGCTGACATTTTCAAAGTCCTCATCTCTATCAGCATCAACAATGACAAGTGCTTGAGCTAGCTAGCTACATCATCATTATCAGAAAGCTTTAGTGACAGTTTGTATTGTGCAAAAAGCCATGATTTGGATTGTGCTAGCTAGTCCTCAACAAGCGCTTAAGCTAGCTGGCACGAGCTAGCAAGCTTCATGTCATTATGGAAAACTTTAACAACAATTTGGATTGTGCAATAAGGCAGGCCTATTTGTTTATCCAGTGGATTCTTTTTAACAATATTCAAAGAATATGTTTAGAAAATGTATTATTTTAAAGGGAAATTCTTGCTTGTTTGCTAATAAGCTAATAAGTCATCTGGAAAATTAACTAGTCTAGTTAGTTTCCCCAGAGCTCATGTGTAGTCAAGCTTTACCTCTTGGATACCGATTATCAAATTATGTTCATGTTTTTTATCTGGAAATCTCTTATCGCATAATCGACACACATAATCAATTATTTTGGATGGCAGTTTCTTTTTTTCTCTTTTTTTTTCACACCACAAGTGAACAGCATTTACAGCATATACATGTGCATAAGTACTGGACAAGGGAAAGGCAAAACAAGACCAAAAAAAAGGAGACAGAATAAGGTAAAGCAACAAACAGAAATGACAAAAAGTTAAGCAAATACTTTTGTCAGAGAGACATGGTGGGCACAATAAATATAATTTTATAGTTGTATGTGTCTGCATGAATGTTTTGTCCATGCGTGTGTGTGTGTATGCATGCATGTGTATGTACGCGTGTAGAAAATATGGTGTTGAGCATAATGGGAATATGTAGAGTATAAAAATGACATTTGTATTAATGGTAAAATTATTACGTTAACATTATTTTACCCCTACTTTTAACTGTTTCATTTGCTATATTGTTAAACTGGGCAGCACAGTGACACAGTGGTTAGTGCGGTTGCCTGACAGCAAGAAGGTACTGGGTTCGAGCCCCGGGGTAGTCCAACCTTGGGGGTCGTCCTGGGTTGTCCTCTGTGTGGAGTTTGAATGTTCTCCCTGTGTCTGCGTGGGTTTCCTCCAGGGGCTCTGGTTTCCTCCCGCAGTCCAAAGACATGCAGGTCAGGTGAATCGGCCATACTAAATTGTCCCTAGATGTAAATGTGTGTGTGTGTGTGTGTGTGTGTGTGTGTGTGGGTGGGTGGGCCCTGTGATGGCCTGGCAGCCTGTACAGGGCGTCTCCCCGCCTGGAAATTATGTTCAGGGGGCGATGTGATGACTGGAGTCCAGCCCCCCATTGCCCCCTCGGCCTTTTGATGATTTTAGGGATCATGTATGAATGGGCCCCGGGGAATGGACATGGACCCACCCCCCACAGTCCAGCCCCCTGTCAGGTGATGGTGATGGGAGGTGAGCAACAGACACCA
Source organism: Lampris incognitus (assembly GCF_029633865.1). Lineage (NCBI taxonomy): Eukaryota > Metazoa > Chordata > Actinopteri > Lampriformes > Lampridae > Lampris > Lampris incognitus. Next base: position 126,758,160 of record NC_079211.1, read on the forward strand.
GCCGGCAGGCAGGGGCATGAACCTCACCAACACCCCACCAGCCATCCCACCACATTTAATTTTTATTTGGCATTTTCTTTTGAGGTAATTGATCCATATGCCACGACTCGCCTCTCATCATGGGTAAAATGCTCAACAATAACATTTCCCCCCGGCACTGTTTTGTAAGGACAGCAGTGAGGAGAGCACAGTCTAATCCCATCCTTGCCATTGGTTGAAGAAATACAAACAACCCAGAATGTTTTGTTTTTTCACCTATTTCCCGAATGATAATATCTTCTAACAGACCCCTCTTGCAGTGTGGAGATATGCTTGACAATGCAAGGCTGTGTCATTGTGAATGCTAAAAATCTTTTTTTTTTTCAGAAGGGAAGAAAAAATACTTCTGAGTTGAATTTTACTTTCTACCGGCTAAAAATTATGTTTTGAATCGGGTAAAACCACAGTGAAAAGGGGTGAAATTGTGATTTTTCTTTTTAATTTTTTAAGAAAACAGACTATAAAAACAAAGACTGCACTAACATGTGCATCAGCTCTATTAAATGTAGGGACGAATTCTTTCCCTTTCGAATCAACCCGACAGCCTGAGGAAAATGACCTGTGGCGAATAAGAACACCTCGTTTGTCTCTCTGCAGATTGTGCCTGGTCTCTCTGTTCACTTCCCCCTCAGTACTGTGCAGCAGGGGGTCAACCAGCTCTTGGGGAAAACAACATCATGGTGGTCATACTAAAAGTCGCATGGTCACCCAGGGATATATTTATTTTCCTGTGAATGTGCATCCCCTCAGAGAGTCAGAGCCCTTCTCATTTTAATTAGTGCCCTCGGAAGTTCAAACAGTGAAATCTGAAGCTCCCTCTTGATGCGATAAGTCCAGCCTAGTGTGTAGCATATGATGTCAGTGGTTGGGTATAAGGGGGGGGGGGGATTTGTAATGGACGTTGTTGATCAAATCTCATAAAACTCCTAGTCACATTCCTCGGTTATCACACCCAGTGATTCCCAAATTTTTTCATGCTGTGATATTTCTTGGCCCGGGACCAATCCATTCTTTAACCAAGGCCTACTTATACTCAAATGACACAGATCAGGACTGCCAACATTAAACACAATTTTAGTGACAAATAATTGCATTGTTTGCATTGACTCAAAAAGTATAATAGATGTTTTCTATTCTTTCTTTTTATGTAGATAAGAAAAATGACGTTTAATCAGAGAATAAAGAAAATGAATTTGTTTTTTTTTGTCTGTCTCCAAACAAAATGTTTACTGTGGACAATTCCACAACCCACTTGGCCCCTTGCTGTGACCTTCTTGAGGGTCGTAACCCACAGCTTGACAACCTATTGCTATAACCTGCCATTTGCTTCCATGTACAAAATACCCTGTTACACCCAGTCGCACGACTCGCAATGGCCTCTCAGAGCAGTGTTTTGAGGGGTTTGATGTTAGATATTTGCCAGGGAAACTTACCAAGCTCACACAAAGCCCACACAGCATGTTTACAGGCCTTGGCTGAATGAATAAAGAACAGACTGAGATATACACAATCGTGCTGATGACCTAGTCTCTCCATACCCCGTCTCTCTCTTATCTCCCTCTTTTGTCCCTCGCTGTCCCTTTTATTAATAGATTCCACTGACATTGTTAACAGTTGAACAATATGCAAATGTGCGCACAGTCCCAACCCCATCGACATCAAAGGCACTGCCGTAATTAATCGCGTAAATCCCCAAAAATTGTTCAAAATGTGACACCTCTGGCAATCACGGCGTAATGCGTCCTGTAATGTGGGAATATAATGATGAACATCTTGATTTAATGCAGGTCGAATGAGCGTTTCAGCAGCTGTTGGGTAACAAATGAATTGGTGGTGGTGGTGGGAGGTGGGGGATGAAAATGGGATGATGCTCCTGAGAACGCTTCTATGAATGCCGAATGTGTTCTGTGTCATGGACAAGTGGAACAAGGCATACACAACTCAGTGCTTGAATAATCTAATTGAGACTGGAATAGGAATACATATCAGCGTATTAGAAGAGCTACAGCCTGTTAATTAGGCCTCCGGCTCCACGGAGGGGTTGGTCTGAGGTTTTATGGGATCAATTGATGTACAATGTTAGCCTTTCTGGCTGCTGACATATAATAGTGGATTTAGAGGACGTTTTCAGGCAACCTGGGGAAGAAAACGGGCCTCTGGTTGTAAATCCTTTAAAGCAACAGTAGGTTAGGGCATAGAGAAATGCATTTGAATTCAGAAAGGCAAAATTGCCCTTCAATAGAAAATAATTTGATATCACCGTGTGATAAAACCAATAAACCATCTTAGATTGTCTGCTTTTTGGTCTGGCCCGTCTGGCTTATTGTATTTTCCAGTAATGAACCGTTTTTCGTGGATTTTTCCCCCCTTTTCTCCCCAATTGTTACCCCACTGCAAACTACCACGTGCTTCCTCCGATACATGTGGAGTCGCCAGCCACTTCTTTTCACCTGACAGTGAGGAGGATCCCGCTATTCCCCCAGTTCCTCCTCCTCCCTGAACATGCGCCCCGACCGACCAGAGGAGGTGCTAGTGCAGCAATCAGAACACATATCCTCATCTGGCTTACCACCTGCAGACACAGCCAATTGTGTCTGTAGGGACACCCGACCAACCTGGAGGTGATCCGGCGATCCCCATGTTGGTAGGCAGCTGAATAGATCGCTACACTACCCAGACGCCCATATACACTGTTCTTTTGATTGTAAGTCACTTATCGTCTTGTAATAAAGTTTGGTTAAAAAAAAGGGAAAAAAGTTAGTCAGAGGAACCAAAGCAGCTGCAACTGAAACAAAGAAACATAAGTTTGACTCTAACATAGCGTAGAGAACCAAAAAAGAAATCACGTAAATATTGGTGAGGCTCTTCCTAGGTGGAGGAGGCTGCACTCGCAGAAGGGATTTTATGCTTGTTTCAGTTTCAGTTTCGAATCCCTGTGTTACCTCCGGCTTGGTCGAGCAAACACAGGTATTCGAACCAGCAATTCCTCCTAATACCTCCTAATACTGAGCACAAGGTCCTCAGTTTCTTTCTTAACCTCATCAGTAAGCATGAAAGCCAGCCCTGCTACTTGATTCAGAGAGAAGCAAGGTCACATGCAATCTGTAGACAGTAAACACTCATGACGTATTGATTTTACAATCCAGCAAGCAAATAAAGAACATATGTTTATGGTGTTGTGCCCAGTTTACTCTCGCTGTCACTTTACCTTCTCTATCCGTCTCTCTCTCTCTCTCTCTCTCTCTCTCTCTCTCTCTCTCTCTCTCTCTCTCTCTCTCTCACTCTCTCACACACACACACTCTCTCTCGCTCTTCTTCCTCTGCTTTTAGTCTGGCTTTTAAGCATCCCAGCTTTCAGCTATGCATATTTTTCAGCTTTGAGAACAAAGAATAGCTCTCTCTCACCAATGAAGACCATTCCAAGGTATGGTCTGCTATAGTACCGGTCCTTTATTGAATCTCCTCTACCCCCTTCTTCCTCCCATTGTATGTGTTATTCAACAAAATAAGGAAGGAATTAATGATTTGTTATTGGTTTCATGCCATTTAGCATTTGTGTTAGAGTTAATCAGGAATGATTCATTAAGTAATTGGTCGGATTCCAAGATTCCAAGACATCCAGGAACTAATCATTACATACTGGTTCATTAGTATGGTATCATTATCTACTACTTGATTCAGAGTTATTCAGGAACATTCATTAACTATCAGTTCATTCCTTAATCCGCCCCACTGTCTCTCTCTCGCTCTCTCACTCTCTCTCTTTCTTCCTCAGCTTTTAGTCTTTCTGTAAGCATCCCAGCTTTCAGCTATACATATTTTCAGCCATAAGAACAGTGAATAGCTCTCTCACTCAACAACGTCCATTTGCTGTTGTTTTATTATCTCTACCATGTGTTTTGTTACATGTGCGTGCGCATCTGTCCGCAGCTAATCTCATAAACTACCGGACCTATCAGCCTAAATTCTTTTTGTGCACAGTTATGAGTGTATGATGAAGAAACTCTCGTGGTTGCGGTGATTCAAAACCTTCAAAAAACATTCTTGCTATTGCCATTCCCTCTCTTCATTCATTCTCTAGCTCGCTCGACCAACACTGTTCTCCATCACAGCCCACTGAGTCAACCGTGCGCATGCGTGACTCAAATCTACGGTTGTGTCAGATTGGGCAGCAATAGTGTCAAAACCAAAACATGTATTCGGGTATGAGTCATGAAAGTAAATTAGAAGTCGATCGCATTTTGCAAGCTAGCAAATCATTCACTGCTGAACTCAGCACAGGAGAACCTGAAGAACACTGGATGAACCAAAAATAATTTGCCTTATTCACCTCACTGCTATGCGAAAATGCCATAGCCCCCAACTCTGCTACAAAAATACAATTTCAAGAGTAGGATTAATCACAGTCACAGCTGGAAATCGTCTCAGTAGCTACAATAAAACAGCTCCCATGGCTGAGCTGTTTTCTCACCATTGTTTTATGAATGAGAGTCAATCAGCAGAGCAGCTATTTACATTCATTCATTTTATATCATGAACACCACAACGGTTAAACACATTTGAAGTCTTTTAATAAGGGCTTTGAAATTATCACAGCCTGATCTCTGTCATTTCATGTCAGACTTGGTCGCTTTCATGCAAGGGTCCGTCTAGGGGGCTGTACATCCACAGACTGACAGGCAAAACGTTTTTATTAGGTAGATTTTTTAGCTTGAGCGCTGCATATTAAAACCTTTTTTGTTCCATATTTCCTGTTTAATCCACTGGGTGCTGCGCAAGTCTTATAATGGAAGTGAAAAAATGTTTTTTCTGTCCATGTGTGTGGAGCTAGTACACGGAGATAGTACGCCTGGTGGAGATCTGCACTCTAGTTCTGTTTCACGCTTGTCAAGTCTTGACATTAAAGTGCACCACGTGGTAGCTTTTGGCCAGCACATTTTCACGTTCTAATGAACTGTTTACTTGTTTTGCATTACCCACCACCCCCCCCCAAAAAAAAAAGAAATTGTGAAAAGCAAAATTCTTCACAAGCAGCGTTTTCCCATTGCAAGGACCTATTTATTTTTACACAAAATCTTTTGCAGTCCTGCGCAAAAGCCTTGGGATCTCACTAAAGCTCAGTCAATCTACTAACAGTCGGAAGAGCTGTTTTTCGACCGGAGCTGTTTATGAAGATAACAGTGATGGAGTCCTAAAGGCAAACAAGTTCTGTGTGACTCACCCTTGAGGCTTTGAAGTGCGGCCTATCCCTAAAGTGTGATAACTCAGCCGCTGCCATGTGCGCTGGATGAGAGTGAGACAGAATGGGAGGGGCGATGGGGGCACATTCTCGCACATCAGAACAGTGAGGACTTTATATGTGCGTACTACTGGGTTTATGGAGTTACATAACCATCCTTATCCTGTTTCCCTCCCTCTCTGTCTTCGCGCTCTCTCTCTTGCTCCCCTGTACTTCTTTCTAATCTCTTTCTCTTCCCCCACCTCTGCACTCTCCAATTCCCCCCTCCTTCTCTTAATATTCTATCCATCGCTAACTCATCATCTAGCCGATGGGATGCCGGGGTGTTGGCCCGCCCGGTACCCAGGTGTCTCTGGAAGAGCAGGCCTACCTGCTGCTGACAGAGCTGGAAAGGCAGACCATGGCCTACTACCTGCAGGAGTACCAGGAGGGACACATAGGAATGGAGCCCCTGACCATGGCTCTGTTTGAGCTCTTCAACACTCATGCCAAGGTATGATCTGCTATAGTAACAGTCCTTTATTGAATCTCTTCTACCTCCTTCTTCCTCCTATAGAAGGTTTAAAGGGATAAGTTACCGATTTTGGCGGCACGGTGGCACAGTGGTTAGCATGGTTGCCTCACAGCAAGAAGGTCCTGGGTTCGAGCCCCGGGGTAGTCAACCTTGGTGGGTCATCCCGGATCATCCTCTGTGTGGAGTTTGCATGTTCTCCCCGTGTCTGTGTGGGTTTCCTCCAGGGGCTCCGGTTTCCTCCCACAGTCCAAAGACATGCAAGTCAGGTGAATTGGCCATACTAAAAAAAAAATGTCCCTAGGAATGAATGGGTGTGAGTGTGTGTGTCGGCCCTGTGATGGCCTGGCGGCCTATCCAGGGTGTCTCCCTGCCTGCCGCACAATGAGTGCTGGAATAGGCTCCTGCATCCCCACAACCCTGAGCGCAGGATAAGCGGTTAAGATAATGGAGGGCTGGATGGAAGTCACCGATTTTAAACCTTATCTCTGTGTAGCTGCAACAAGGATAGCACATGAAAAGCACCTGCAGTTGTTCCTGATTGTTTCTGCATCTCTGGGGTGATAGTGAAACAGTTTTTTCTATCCCCCAAGTATCATGTCATCTGTTGGCGATGGAAAAACTACAACCTAGCAGAGTTTCTCATACACTAATATACTCTAAACACGCTGTTCAAAAAACCCATCCTCATTCTCTCGTTCAAGATACGTTTCCTATGGTGTGAATGAAATCCCACAACATTAGTGCAGAGGATTTTATAGACAACAATACAGAGGCTTATGTGCATGCATTCTGGTATGTGTAGGCACTGTGGGAAAGATTCTGAGTAAGACAACACCAATTTCTCTGTCCATTTAGTAGACAGCGAGGATTTTATTGCTTCAGTCGACTACATTACCTCTCAGTACTGATTACACATGCACAAAAACATTGGCAAAAATGTTCTTTGATTAAGAAGTTAGCCTGGAAATCTATATCCAAAATATCAGCATTCGTGGTGCTAGCAAAGATCAAGCACAGATCAAAGCTGCTAAAGGCTACAACTGGATAATTTAACAAAAATGGCGTGTCAAAACTCAGACAAAGTTTAGCATGTTCAAGCAAATTAATATAACACTGCAGTAAGATATTTCCACTAGGTAAGATAAATGTTTTAAAATCGTGACCAATAATCATACATAGTTCTTGATGAGTACATGAGTCTTGAAACAAAGTGATATTTCCTTGTGATTTTAAGACTGTCAGACTTGTTCAGATATACTGTTTCTGCAGTGTATGTTTTTCTAATTGTTGACAAATGCTATCTACTACTTCTACTACTACTACTACTACTACTACTACTACTTTCGGCTGCTCCCGTTAGGGGTCGCCACAGCAGATCATCCGTTTCCATTTCTTCCTGTCCTCTGCATCTTCCTCTGTCACACCAGCCACCTGCATGTCCTTCCCATGTATTCCCCATATATCCACAAATCCTTTCCATTTAGTCAATGCTACAGTTAGCTTCTATCCAGGGAGCCATAGGATCCCACTGTTTTAAAAACAAAACTGTTCAAAGTAGTTCACACAGTCATACTTTTGCCTTAATGTTACCATAATGCACCATTATGAACAATGTGGGGTGTCCAGTTAGTCCTGACATGACTAACTGGAATGAAGTAATGGAGATTTAGTAATGGAGTAATTTAGTTCTGACAGACGTGCATGTCAAGAAACCGCTGCATATATTTGCCGGGTACCACATACTTTATTGTCTTGACTTTCAAGGCAAAGCGACTGCTACGTATCTTGTCAGTAGCTGACATCTGTCTGCTTGCTGCATCAGAAGTAAATACAAGTGCATTGCATTGAAAAGATGAAAATAGCCCAAATTAAACTGAACAGTTTGCTGCCTTGCGAAGTCACCTCTGGAAAAAAAAGTTGAATGCTCTATTTTTTCATGATTATGGATTACGCTACTTAAGGCTGAGGTGACGTCTCTGTAGGCTGTATGTAATGTTTTTTTGAAAACAATGCGATCCTATATGGCTTCTTGGTTGGGAGTTAAGTGTTCCGTAGGGGCAATTTTGTCAATGATTGTTCTGTTCACAACAAAGACACACAATAGTCATGCTTTGCATGTATGACACTATGTGCTCTTGCTAGCTGAGTTATTTGTCTTCTTTTTCCTCTGTCAAGCTGTCCCTCCTGTCTGAGGTGAGGAGTCTGGTGGCTCCTCAGGATCTTGAGCTTTATGATGGGCTGGTGCTTCACCGCGAGAGGGAGGCTCACAAGGCTTGGCATGGATGTCTGGGAGTACTACATCCACATAGCCACTGCATCCACCAGACTACCACAGAACACACCAACCCTGCCAAGGTAGAAGCGTACAAGCCTTTTCTCTTTTTTTTTGTACCGTAAAATGTGTATAAGGAAGTCTATATTTGTATGCAGGGCCGGTTCTGCGGGGGTAGCACCGGGCCCAGGTCTGGAGGGGGGCCCAGAAAAAAAAAACCTTTCTGCGCTGATTCTGCTGTAAGTGCAGTGATTGTTAATTGTGTGTCTCAGCAGTGGAAAGAGGCCCTGTATGTTGCTCCTCCTGGCAGTTTCCCTATTGGCTGTTAATGATTTATTCTCAAAAATGTATCAAAAGTTGTGTCGTCATCCCCCTCGAGTTAGTATAGCCTATGGAGAAGACGTGAAATTCGGTTATACTAACCAAAAAAATGTCTGGAAACAAATCTGGTTGTAAGAAAAGAAAATTACACAAATGTAAGGTAGAAAATACAAAAAAAGAGGCAGAAAACGCAAAGAAGGTATACGGTGCTTGGCTTAACGTTCGGGCAGCAGAACACTTGGAGGATACTGTGGATAGCAATGAAGCTAGCACATCCACCACATATGCTAACTCAGCAGCAGAGGATACCGCAGCGGGCAGCGCGACCGTGGCGCTTGTGCTAGCACCTCCACCGCTATCGAGAATGCAAATGATCACCGAGAATCTGTCGAGGAAGAGGGAAGTCATGAAGGTGATGGGAAGCGTGAGTTTGACTTATTTGATCCTGCACAGTGGTCAGACAGCATGCATGATGATGACATCAGAACGGACATAGTCAGAAATAAACCACTGCAGGTGACCGAGTTTGATTTCCCTAAAACAGATGGCCGTCATTTCACACCAGCTAATTGCACCAGGACAGTCGGTGCCCTAAAAGTACCTCGGCCATAGCTAGTCTACTCAAAGTCTGCCAATGCCGTCTTCTGTTTCTGTTGTAAGTTGTTTGGAACTGACAAAGGGATCTTCACTACTGGTTTTTCAAACTGGGTCAAGTTATCGAGACTGACTGAACACGAGAATTATCGTTCTCATCTTGAGTCGAAAACTCTGGAATTCGCTTTGGTTACTGGTACGATGATTGACAGCCACCAGCTGGTAGCCTGTGCTCACCCCACACACAGCTGTGTGGTGTATGCGTGCGTGCGTAGGCCTAGGCTTTATGGGTGTTGGTGGTTGTCACGGTCGCGCATGTCTGTGTTTTTTTTTGGGGGGGGGGGGGCGGCGTGGTGAGCGATGGTTGCTCCCCGGCCCAGAATAGCATAGGACCGGCCCTGTTTGTATGCCCCCATAAACAAAAAAACAACAACTCCTCTTTGGTGAAATGTCCTGCAGTAAGCCCATTCATAATCACATTATCGTCAAGCTCTCAGTAGAGTAAAAAAACTAAATCATACAAACTAATTCGACTCTCTGTGCTGAGTGTTGTTGGTGATTGGATTAACAGGGATTGTGCTGTGCACCCTTCCAAGAATGAGAGATAGTTAGTAGTCGTCAATCAGTGGTGCTTAAATGTGCACGGACATATTTGTAATCATTTTAGACTTGTGGAATTGTGTCACTTCCAACAACACTAACATCTCTTTGGTGTCTGTTAGCAACACAAAGTAATAAATCTTTGCACTTTTTCACAGTCGCTGTCTGCAGACTGCAAAATACATATTGACATGGCTAACATCATGACAGAATAAAGAATACAAGATCAATGTTTGATATTTATTGTGCCACCAAGGTTCTAAATATACAAAGATTTTGTGTGTATGTTTGTGTGTGTGTGTGTGTGTGTGTGTGTGTGTGTGTGTAGGCACATATTTGCATGTGTGTGTATTTAGAGTGTGTGTCCTTGCATAAATTTTGTATTGTTTCCCCCATTCCATTCAGATGTAGTCAGAGCTCAGTACCAGTCTCCCTCCGTCCGATCCATGGGCTCCACTGAGGCGGGTTAGCCACTATGTATTATCGATGTCTCACTGTGGCCTTTGCTAATACACTGAGGCCTCATTCTGTCAGGTTGCAGCCAGCCTTTGATCCACTTTCCACAGTTGTCTGGCTATAAGGCGCCACACAGGAAAAGAAAAGATTATTTCTCTCTGGTACAATCTTTCAGCCCGCTGCCTGACAAAAACATTTCTATAGTTTGTTTCGAAACCAGCAGAAAAGTGTTGTGTCTCTTTGTGGTCTCTATAGCTTCTCGTTGTTCCTGGTAATGCCTTGTAGCACTCACACAGCAGGTGCCTGACTAATTGTCTGTGCTGACACATTAATTACCTTGGTTATGAAATTAGAGCTCCCCGGTAAATAGCTAACTGCGACTAATTGACAGTCACTTAGTTACGGCTCAGTAAGAGCAAATAAGATACATCGTAGCTACAGGATGTTCCACCATTATGCTGTCTCATAAAATAGATTGTTCTGTGCAAACTGGGCTGCAATGTATTAATCTAGAACAGGTAAAAGCTGTATTTAGCTTCAATGAAAATGCATTTAGCATGCCAAGAATTAGCAGTTAATTTGGGAAATGTGGAAACATGACCCTCTATGGTGATGGCGATGGGCATGGGCGCAAGTCCATGCATACTAGGATGGCATCCAGTGCTTTACCTGTGGCCCCGTCCATAGGCTTAGTGGTTGTGTCAGGTAGGGCATCTGACATAAAATGTTACCAAATCGGTATGCAGATTGACAAGAGCATACCGGATCAGTCAAGGCCCGGGTTAACAACGGCTGCCATCGGTGCTGTGCCCTCACAGGGTACCAATGGAAACTGTAAGATCCGCTGTGGTGACCCCTGACAAACAGGGAACAAGCCGAAAGAGAAAGAAGAAGAAGAAGAAGAAACATGGCCCTCTATGCCACAATTATAGGCAATTAATTAAAGTCGCTAAGTACATAACAAAGTACATCCATCCATTATCCAAACTGCTTATCCTACTTAGGGTCACAGGGACGCTGGAGCCTATCCCAGCAGTCATTGGGCAGCAGGTGGGGAGACACCTTGGACAGGCCACCAGTCCATCACAGAAAGTACATAACAACTTTCCCTGTTTTATTTTTCAGAATGACGATACAGTTGGTGCCAGGATAGAAAAAGTCCAAGATGAGAGTCCTCATGGCTCGGCAGATGCTGCATTGGTACGTTGCATAATCTGTTGTATCTATTTTATTATTGTTATTATTTCCAAATCTATTTAACAGGGGCCACGTAAAGCGAAAACAAACTTCTAACAAGTCTGGTGTATTGTAAGTGTAACCTGCACGACAGGGGAATGGGCCTATGCTTGCGCAGGGACAGTTTACAGTCTAATGTCTAAGTTCAGTGGAGATTGGTGTAGGTTTTTTTCTAGACCAGATTCTAGTACTCACCCCAAAGACAACACACACACTCGTGGGTATAGTTTACAATAAAAAAAACCAATTTATTTCAACAGTTCAAAGTAAAGTTATTTCAATATCAATACTAAATTAGATGTGTTATATATATATATATTTTACTCTATTATACTTTTTAAAAGTTCTTCCTAATATTCTATTTATTGTCTATATCTATCTATATTCTATTTTATACCCTTCTAATATATTACTTATGCAGCCATATTCTACACTAACAAATTAAAGAAAATAATCCAAAATAAAGTATGAGTGCACTCAAAGAAAATAATAAAGAAAAGAAAAGGGGGAATGATTCAGTCTTCCAATCTGTGCAAGGTGCAATGTCCAGATCCTACCACAATCACAGGGGCAAGTTAATGTAGAGGCGATGATGATGAATCCAAATCCAGGGCGATGATGGGGGCAATCCAAAGGGGGTATCCAAGGGTTCCAAACGGTGTAGCAAGGGGGGTTGTTCGGGGTACTAAAAAAACCAGTCTGCACAAAATTGTACAGATTCCTTATTAATTGCAATCTCTATCAAACAATTACAAACAAAATAAAAATACCCAAATCTAGAGTCAATTCTCAGAATTAAATCATTTCCTACATATAACTAATATGCGGCTGAATGACAACAGCCTATTGCTGTAAGAACAGTTAAAAACAATGTCATCGCAGCCAGGCTGCGGCACTATCAACGTGAATTCACGTCTAGCTGGCTGCTATGGGTTCCATGGATGCCATGTAGCCCGAGTTGGCTCGGTGGCTAGTGGCAACTGGAGCTTACAGTTTTTTTTAACAACAAGCATATTATTATATTAAAATGTCTAACATTCCTACATCAAATAAACCCTATGGACCGGGTGTCCTGACTGGTTTTAAAGCTCTGAATCATATGGGAACTGCTAAGGATCATAGATATACGTTTTAGCTGGGTTAGCTTAGCTTAGCAACCAATGGAAAATTGTCAGTCTTTAGATTTCAAGATTTTAAACTCTTATCTCACCAGGATTCCAGCAGCGTACAAAACACAAGAGAAAAGAGTCTTCCTTCTTCCTTCAACGGGAGATCATCTGTCTTTGGATAAAATCAAGATATCCTACGTAAATGGCTATGATTACATGGAACACAGAAAGCTGTTTACTTTTTAGCTTTGGCTAGCGGCTCACCAAGGAAGCTTCGTGGAAGGGATCTTTTTTGTCGTAGTTCAAATGTCCTGTAGCTCAAATATCCGTAGTTCAAATATCAATAATTCAGGTATCCATAGTCAAAGTTGTCCGTATTTCTAAATATCCGTATTTCTCTTCTCTATTGTCGACGGTTGTTTGCATGGTTTAAACTCTGTAGCTCGTGTGCCTCCTAGAGGCTACTCATGGAACTTACATACGTCACAGGGTACATGTAATCATGTGGGTTACATAAGCATATCTGGATGGCTGTTTTATCCCCCGCCCATGGGCAGGTGAACCGAAAAGTAGAGAAACTCATAAAAGGCGTGACACTCGCTCAGTTTTATTGTTCCGAAAATGACATTTCAGCCATGATGGCCTTCGTCAGATATAAATCAAGACACAGACATATGTAAGCAGGTGGCAGAAACATTTACACACTCAGCAACGGTCAGCAAACAGTTACACAAACGTACAAGACAGGTATATAAAGACATGGAAGAAATTTACAACATTACTGACTCTAATAAAAAGGGCTTATCGCACTTATCCTTATCGGCCAATAATTACTTCAACAATGTGTTGTTGGTATTGGGACAGATGTCAAAATGTCCAATATGTCGCATCGCATCGGAAAGACAGGTGGCCCAAAGCTTACAAAGAAATGTAGGGCCTTTTGATATGTACAACAAATATTTAATAATAGTCCATGGGCCAAGACCCAAAATATGACATACCAGTACCATCTGGGTGGGCAAATTCTAGTTGTGATTTTTTATACCTATACATCCCTAGTTTATGTTTTGATATGATAGACCACTCAGACTGGTAGCTTTTTAGTGGTTATCACCTCATGAAGTAAACCACCCCTGAAAGTAAGCTGCATTTTTGCCGCTGGTGCATATCCTGGTTTAGGCTCATAGTCAAGACACTTTTCAATGTTTTATAATATTGTGTTTGGTATGATTTTAAAGGGTGCTTTCTAAGCTTTCATTCAAGCCCACTGGTGAAGCTCTCTGATAAACATATAGGTCACTAGAGCTCTTCAAACCATCAAAAACACAATTTTTTCTACAATTTTCGCCTAAACTATACATTTTATTTAAGCCCTGTGGTATCAGGGAACATCAGAGACACAAAAGACGAAAACTGGAATACTCATGGCACTCCCAGGATTCAGGAAATGTATACCATACCCATACTCTTTCATTGTTAGATGTGATTTCAGGCCTATAATAAGAGGGATGACTTTGGCCAAAATCTCTCGGAGTCCTTATTCCATGCAGGCCTGACCAGACCAACTGAGTGGGTGAAGCCTTAGTTTACCTATACTTTTTTTTTAAGGGGTAAATATGAATAATTTTTTTAAAGTCTATTTTATAGACATTTGTAGACCTTCGATATTATAAACTTTCCATTGGAGCAGCTTTTCATAATTATTGGACATTTTATTTTGGACATTTTATTTTACCATACCTGTAGGAGATTTTGTTGTAGTTTTTGTTTTCACCAATATAATTTCTATATAAAATATGTAATTGACAGTAATTACACAGTATTAATAGTAGTACTATTAATAATAGCAATATAGTAGCTGTCTCCACTTTGTAATAAAACACAACACTTCTAAGGTTTTGTCAGATTCCATCTCTCTGCATAGCATGTGAGTCTAGTAGTGACTGATGATGACTGATGGGACCATCGGCTGTGACAGATGCCTTGCCCTTGTAAGTAATTTCACTCAACATTTGGAATAAGTTAATATGTTAAAAAAGAAACCAGAGCACTGTCTCAAGTGAATTAACTTTTCCCTATCCAAAAAACATTATCCCTAGCTAGCTAGATCTATTTACAGGTTAATGTTATGTTACCATGAGTCAGCAAACTGGATTAGCTAGCAAGCTAGCTAACTAGTTTAGCTAGTTCAACTAACTGCCTCTGGTGAATTAACTTATTCTGATACACTTATACTTGGGTAGCTAGCTATTAACTATATATGTAGCCGGGTGGTAAATCTGTTAAATATGTTAAAAGATTTTCCACTTAAATTTAGTATAGTTTAACTGTTAATATATGTAATTGTTACACTGTCAAGCCATGTAAAATGTCATTTGATGTATTTAAATTGTGAGGCAGATTGTGAGTGTATTTTTATAGTTTTGGTTGTCATTGCATGTTTTGACCAGTAAGTGGCAGTGGCGGACTTTTATCGTAACTCCGTGCAAGTTATCCAAGTGCATCTTGGGTATTCTTTCTTTTTTTTCTTGTGTGGAGCGCCTGAAGATTGCGGTGTGACAGTGCTCTGACTCCGTAGTAAGTAAGGGTAAATATCTTGTGAAATATACCTGTAACATTATTCCAAACAATATTGTATGTCGGTAATTTGACAAGATGGTTTGATTTAGACGCTACTGGAGTTGATGTTCGGTGATTTTGGGCGCGAGCCGTCGACCGCTGTTCGCCATTGCAGGCATGACAAGGTAATGTTGGCGTGAATAAAGCCACACCATGCCATTGTATTTGGGATGTAACGGTTTTATATGCATTTTAATTCTGTTTAAAGGTAACTGACAGAGTGAGAAGTTGCGCGATCTTCAGGAAGTTCCACATGTCTTTGTTAAACCCTGTTTAACGTACATAGTCCACTGCCGTATTTTGCACCGTATTTTGTATTTATTATTTCCCTTTTTAAAATCTTTTCTGTTAAACTTGCCACATCTGTGAACATTTATGAGCTGTTTGCTCGAAAGACACAGGAATGTATGCACTCAGTAAAACGATCTGCATTCGAAGGTTCAAACAATAAAATTAAAGCTACAAGAACCCCGGAAGTAATTGTGTCCTGTGTGGTATCTAATTCCACGGGCTACATAATTTTGGTACCAGGAGTGGGGTGTAGCTAAAACATTTTTTTTAAATTGGCAACAGAGTGGCTTATTTTTACTTAAAAAAAAAATACGGCAGTGGTGAAGATTGCTGGTGACGTCCGTTGGTGTTGAGTCTGAAGCCATCCTGCTGTGGAGGTGGTGACCAGCGAGAGACGACGTGAGGGGCTCTACGAGGTTCTGGTGCTTCCTGTGTCACACGACTCAGCCGTACCAGCGCAGAGGACTCCAGCGCTAACTTCAGCTATAAAGACCAAGATTCAGCAAGGCTCCAAGTTAAAGACTGTCCTTGTAGTATCCTTGAACCAGGTTTTGAACTAAATATCCTCATTTATACTGGACTGAGTAAAGATTAATATATCATTATGTCTAGTGATTCTGGTGATGAAGGGAGTTCACGTAATGATAATGGCCACACCTCAGGTGGCATAACGGGTATAGGTGAAGGTGCTACAAAAGAAATGCAGACCACCATGCAAGAGCTCGCCAGACTGCGAGATGAGCTCACCAGGTTAAATGGTGAAGCAAGGGCTCAGAGAGCAAGTGATAACAGTGCACCCACACGTTCATACATCTACGTTCCAAGAGAACGCCAGATCCAAGCATTTAGAGAGGAGTGTGGTACAGACAGGAGATCTGTCGAAGAGTTTATTGAAGAGGTTGAAAGGGTTTTAAGATACAGAGAGCAAACAACAGAAGAACAATGTGACTATATACTATCTCTATTGCGTGGCCCTGCATTGGAAGAGGTGCGACTATGCATGAGGGGTCAGTCAGTGGGGCCCAGTGATTTATACTCTTACCTGAGCAATGCATTTGGGGAAAAGCGCAGTCCCACACAGCTTTTGCAGACCTTTTACAACCATAACCAAACTGATGGAGAAGACCTCCGTGACTACTCCCATGCACTATCCCAGATTTTGAGCTCTGTAGTGAAACAGTCCACAGATGTAATACCTAATGAGAAAACTGTGCTCAGAGACCGGTTTATTGAGGGTTTAAGAGAAGCAGCACTCAGGCGTGAACTCAGGAAAATGGTTAGGGACAAACCAGAGAGCAGTCTTCTAGATGTGAGGAACGAGGCCCTCCTGTGGGAGATGGAGGACAGCAGGTCTCATCGTCCCAGGGTCATAAAGAGCAACCAAGTTACATCAGAGGTTCCGGAAACCCAGTGCTCTATTATTAAAACAAACAATGACCAAGGTATTGCATTAAATGATGTTCGGAGAGCAGTAGCCATCAGGAAAAACAGCTAGCAGAGTTAGGCAAAACACTTGCTGATCTAGCCTTTGCTGTAGGTGAACTGAGTAAGCGCAGCACTCAACAGACATTCCTAGAGCCCAAGCCACGACCTAGACCCCAGCCAAAGTTCACAACAGATGGTCAGCCTATCTGTTTCAAGTGTAGAGGCATAGGTCACATTGCAAGAAAATGCTCACAGGCCAGAGGGGGTCAAGGGAACGCAACACCTAGTTCTTATGTAGTGCAGGAAAACTCGCACCCTCAGTTGTCATGAGCCACACAACTCGAGGGGAGGAAGCTGGCTCACCAAAAGAGACTCCAGACAGAAGCAGGATCTTAGAGCGTGCAGTCGGAGAATGTAAAACTGTTGAGGTGAAACTACGAGGTGTTAGTGTCCTGCTTACTTGACACTGGTAGCCAGGTCAGTACAATTTCTGAGAGTTTTTTCAGGGAACACCTGTCAGTGAAAGGCGAAGACATTCACCCGGCATTTGAGTGGTTAAAGGTCACTGCAGCTAATGGATTAGACATACCCTATATGGGCTATGTGGAGCTTGATGTAGAAGCCATGGGTCTGACTATCCCAGAGCGAGGTTTTCTGATAGTTAAAGATTCTGAACACTCTTCCTCTGTTCCAGGTCTAATAGGGATGAACATTGTCAAAAAATGCAGAGAGCTAGTACACACTGAGTTTGACACCACACTGCAGGAGAGGTTTGACTCAAACTGGAGAGAGGCTTTTAATCATCTTCATGCAGTACATGCAACAGACAGACTCTCTTTCGCTAGGGTAGCTGGTAAGGATGTAGTCCATATACCTGCTTCATCTGCTGCTACAGTTATGGCTAGGGGACTCAGGACCGTGAGTGAGGATGGTTATTTTTTGTTGCTGGAGTCTGTGGGTGTCCCCGTTCCTGGAGGTTTGGTTGTTGTGCCTACTTTGGTTTCATCGGGCAATCACATTTTTCCAGTCCGAGTCATGAACATGTCTGATGAAGATATCTGGCTAGGGCCACGGACTAGGCTAGGGGTTTTGACTCAGGTAGACTGTGTGAAAAGTGATGAGCTTTGTGAGGTACAGTTCCAGAGAATCTCAGCAGACACTGAACAAGTGAGTATCAGTGAACACCCCGAAACACCGACAGATGTGCAGGAAATTCTCGGCAAGCTCAATTTTTGTGGTAGCCCAGAACAGCAAGCACAGCTGACTTTGTTACTGGAGAAGTACTCTTTTGTGTTTGCAACAGAAGATGAAGATCTAGGCCACACTGACAAAGTACAACATGAGATCCATCTGACAGATGACATACCTGTAACACAGCCATACAGACGAATCCCACCCACACAGTACAGTGAAGTCAGGGAACATATTGGCAAGCTGCTTAAAAAAGGGGTCATTCAAGAAAGCTCTAGTGCTTATGCTTCGCCCATAGTACTAGTGAGAAAGGCACATGGTAGTCTGAGGCTATGTGTTGATTACAGGAAACTCAACTCAAAGACAAGACGTGATGCATTCCCGCTCCCGAGAATTGATGAGAGTTTTGATGCGCTGAGAGGGGCAAAGTTCTTTTCGACCATAGATCTGGCGAGCGGATACCACCAGGTAGCTATGCATGAGAGAGATCGGACTAAGACTGCATTTACTACACCGTTTGGTCTGTATGAGTACGTGAGAATGCCTTTTGGTGTTTGTAACGGTCCAGCTACATTTCAGAGACTTATGCAAGTTACTATGAATGATCTCATTTTTCAGATACTCCTGGTCTACCTAGATGACATCTTGGTTTTTTCAGAGACATTTGAGCAGCATTTGGAGAGACTTGAGACTGTGTTTAAGAGACTGGCAGAGACGGGCCTTAAGGTGAAGTTGCAGAAGTGTGCTTTTCTACAACAGTCAGTTAAGTTTTTGGGTCATCAGGTGTCAGCAGAAGGTATAGGAACTGACCCCTCCAAGGTCTCTGCTGTTAAGAACTGGAAGGTCCCAACCACTGCCAAAGAGCTGCAGTCGTTCTTGGGTTTCTGTAGTTACTACAGGAGATTCATTCGAGGCTTCTCACAGATTGCCGGGCCACTGCATGACCTAGTCAACAAATGTTCAGGTGTGAAAAAAACAGGGAAAGTAGGTCACCAGTTTAGTAATATGTGGACACCAGAGTGTGACTCTTCCTTTGAGCAGTTAAAGGAAAAACTTACCTCTGCTCCCATTTTGGGTTTTGCCGATTTCACACAACCATTTGTAGTTGAGACAGATGCTAGTCAGCATGGATTAGGCGCTGTATTGTGTCAGCAGCAAGGTGACACCAGACGTGTCCTAGCATATGCTAGCCGCAGACTACGCCAGGCTGAGAAGAATGACCGAAATTATAGTAGCATGAAGTTGGAGTTGCTTGCCTTAAAATGGGCAGTTGCTGAAAAATTCAGGGGTTACTTGCTTGGTTCAAAGTTTGTTGTCCTGACTGATAACAATCCCCTCTGCCACCTCAAGACAGCCAAGTTAGGTGCTATAGAGCAGAGGTGGGTAGCGCAACTGTCTGTTTTTGATTTCGAGGTTAAGTACCGTCCTGGTTGCAGTAATGCCGCCGCAGATGCTCTCTCTAGGCAGGAGTTTGCAGGGGAGCCTGAAACAGACCCTGACTCGGATTTTGACGACTGTATCACTGTGTGTAACCTGATTGAGCGAGGAACAGTTCTGGATCCTGGTCTTGTCTCTAGAGGTCTGGAGTGTTACAAAGTGAGACAGATCCGTGCTGGGGAGTCGAGGTCTGGTGAGACAGGTACTAAACAGGGCAACACCCCCACACTGCCAGGTTATACCAGAGAGGAGCTGGTAGGTTTTCAGGCCGGTGACCCCACCCTAAAAGAGTTTAGGGCATTTTGGGATCGGGGGAGGAGGCCATGTCCCAGAGAGAGAGCAGCCCTGTCTAGTCAAGTGAAAAGATTGTTGAAACAATGGAGATGCATACAACAACGAGAAGGGTTGTTGTACAGGGTTATCACAGACCCACGTCATGGAGAAGTGTGGCAGTTACTCGTGCCTAGTTGTTTGAGGGACCAAGTTCTAGAAAATGTACATAACAACATGGGACATCAGGGCATAGAGTGCACTGTAAACTTGCTAAGAGGGAGGTGTTTTTGGGTAGGGCTATGCGAGGATGTGGAAAGCTGGGTTAAAAACTGCGAGCGGTGCATTTTGACCAAGATGCCTCAGCCAAAAATCCATGCTCCAGTTCAGGCATTCCTGGCCTCCCGACCTCTAGAAGTGGTGGCTGTTGATTTTACAGTGTTGGAGGCAGCTTCAGATGGCCGTGAAAATGTCCTTGTTGTGACCGATGTGTTTACAAAGTTCACACAAGCGTATGCTACCAAAGACCAGAAGGCTGACACTACAGCTAAAGTTTTGCTCAGGGAGTGGTTCATGAAATATGGGGTCCCAGAGAAACTGCACTCAGACCAAGGTCGAAATTTCGAGAGTGAAATTATAGCAGAGCTGTGCAAACTCTATGGGGTTAAAAAGACACGGACAACTCCCTACAGGCCACAGGGAAACGGTCAGTGTGAAAGATACAATCGCACACTCCATGACTTGTTAAGGACACTCCCACCAGAGAAAAAAAAGCGTTGGCCAGAGCATCTGTCTGAAGTAGTATATGCCTATAATGTCACTCGTCATTCCACCACAGGGTACTCGCGTTATTATTTGCTTTTCGGGGTACAGCCACATCTCCCAGTAGATGCTTTATTAGGGCGTGAGTGTGTGTCAGACAGGAAACAGGATTGGTTGTCTGTTCATCAGGAGAGACTCCGACAGGCACATGAGAGAGCCAGAGAGTACTCAGAGCAGAAGGCAGCTGAGATCTCACTGCAAAATGAGAAGGTGTATTGTCCTCCTGTGGACATTGGTCAGTTGGTTTTCCTACGTCACAGACCCCCAGGTAGACATAAGATTCAGGACACATGGACCTCAACAGTCTACAAGGTAGTTGACATCCAGGGTACCACTCACACTGTTGAACCTTTTGAGGGAGGTCCCATTAAAAGAGTTCATAGGTCAGAGTTGCGACCTTGTGCGAAACCAGTTCCCAAACCAAGAACTAGAACTAGGTTACAGACCACTACACAGCCTGTAGCTGAGGATGAGCCTGAGTCACCTGAGGCTGATTTTGTTATTGTTGAGGAAGTCATCCCTCGCCGGCTTGTGCAAGTACCTAACCTGCCTCTTGCAGCAGAAAGTGTTAGTTTACCTGTGACAGCACCCACAGATGAGAGTGACGGTGAAGGACCTGAGGAAGGTTATTCAGATATGAGAAATTGTGGCACAGAAACAGAATGTGTTAATGATGTGCATCCAAACGTTAGCGACAGTGACTTGCCCATTATTGAAAACAGGGACAGGCCCGCACTAACAGAGGATGCTGGTGGAGCAGGACGTAGAACCTATGCACCTAAACCTGCCATTAGGAAAAGCAAGCGGGAAATGGCTGGATCTCATTCAAACCCATTTCATCTGCCAAAGTCAGCCTGTAATGCAGTCTCAGTCAGCACAGACATGGTCTCTAAGGTTTTGACAAGCCTGGGTGCTGCTCTCTTTGAAAAGGCCTTGCAGGGAGTATTTGAGTCAGTTCATGTTTCGTAGTCACCGAGGACGTTGACTATATTTGCAGGGGAGTATGTAGCCGGGTGGTAAATCTGTTAAATATGTTAAAAGATTTTCCACTTAAATTTAGTGTAGTTTAACTGTTAATATATGTAATTGTTACACTGTCAAGACATGTAAAATGTCATTTGATGTATTTAAATTGTGAGGCAGATTGTGAGTGTATTTTTATAGTTTTGGTTGTCATTGCATGTTTTGACCAGTAAGTGGCAGTGGCGGACTTTTATTGTAACTCCGTGCAAGTTATCCAAGTGCATCTTGGGTATTCTTTCTTTTTTTCTTGTGTGGAGCGCCTGAAGATTGCGGTGTGACAGTGCTCTGACTCCGTAGTAAGTAAGGGTAAATATCTTGTGAAATATACCTGTAACATTATTCCAAACAATATTGTATGTCGGTAATTTGACAAGATGGTTTGATTTAGACGCTACTGGAGTTGATGTTCGGTGATTTTGGGCGCGAGCCGTCGACCGCTGTTCGCCATTGCAGGCATGACAAGGTAATGTTGGCGTGAATAAAGCCACACCATGCCATTGTATTTGGGATGTAACGGTTTTATATGCATTTTAATTCTGTTTAAAGGTAACTGACAGAGTGAGAAGTTGCGCGATCTTCAGGAAGTTCCACATGTCTTTGTTAAACCCTGTTTAACGTACATAGTCCACTGCCGTATTTTGCACCGTATTTTGTATTTATTATTTCCCTTTTTGAAATCTTTTCTGTTAAACTTGCCACATCTGTGAACATTTATGAGCTGTTTGCTCGAAAGACACAGGAATGTATGCACTCAGTAAAACGATCTGCATTCGAAGGTTCAAACAATAAAATTAAAGCTACAAGAACCCCGGAAGTAATTGTGTCCTGTGTGGAATCTAATTCCACGGGCTACATATAGCTGGCTATGTTCATCTTGAGTCAGGAGAGAAGGAGAGAAGTATCAGCCCCAAAGCAGTGATGCTGCCCATCTATAATTCTGGACAAAGAATTGGGCCACCAATCACCCCATGTCTAGATGCTGGCACTACCACACAGATCCAGACTGCAAAAGAAAAAAAATCTTGTCTAGGTGCTTGCTCGAATGTCTGCCCCAGAAGCTCAGACAGTGAGCAGCTGGACTGGATTTAACATCCAGGTCCGCAATGATGTCACAGTGATAAAGGATACTGTGAGCTACCTGCCAACAATAAATGCTCCTGCTACAGAGTTGTCTACGGTGTACAAAATACTTAACCAGACAGTAGCCATCATGGAATCCCTGCAGTTAAAGACAATTGTCTGTGTGTTTGACCAAGCACTCTACGCCAAAGCAACAGGAATCGTGTGGAAACATGACAAGTTCAACAACATTGTTATCAGGATGGGTGTGTTCCACACCATTTGCAATCTTCTTTCCATTCTGGGGAAACGTTTTAAAGATGCGGGGTTGAGGGACCTCTGTGTGGAATCTGGTGTCATTGCTGAGGGGTCAGTAGCTGGTGTGATGGAAGGCAGAAAGTACAACAGAGCTGTCAGGCTACACAAGCTTGTTTACGAAGCACTGATGCGGCTTGCCTGGAAAGGCTTTCTTCAGTGGCTTAAAGACCAACATCCAACAGAGGTTTGCCACCTTGAAGAAGCCCTGAGAAGCATCGACAACTTCCATTGTGACATCCGTCAGGCAACACTCCAACAACTTCTTGAGAATGTTTCAATCAACCGCACCATGGAACTGTTCCAGGTCTACCTAGACTCCCTCCAGTCCCAGCATGGTCCTTCAGCCTTTTGGATGTCATACCTTGATATGACAGAGATTATGTTGGGCCTGATTCGAGCTTCCAGAGAAGGCAATTGGATGTTGCATCTTGCATGCATCCGAGAGATGATCCCTTGGTGTTTTGCTTATGACACGCTCAACTACGCTCGCTACCTGTCCTACTACTATGCCAAGATGACGCAACTGCCTGTGGAACACCCTGAAGTGCATGTCCAGCTTCTCTGTCCAAATTGGCAGCCAAAATCCTTTTGGGTGAATTCCTGTTGATCAGACCATCGAGGAGACAGTACACAAGGACACGCAAACACCTGGAGGAACAAAAGGCTTCATCCTCAAGTTTGGAGTTGTCTCCAAGTACTTCTTAATATCAGAGTACCTCAGTGCCTACCTGAGGCAACTGATTGAGATGGTGGGTCGAGGCGATTCTCAGCTCAATCACCCGGACTTACAACTGCCCCGGATCAAAAGCGATGAGGTTGATGTACAGTACATTGTTGATATCCTGGAAAACTGCTGGGTGAATCCGCTGAGTCCAGACCTATATAAGTTTGTCAGCTTGTCAAGTGCCACTGTTGCCCCGCCAGATGTGGCCAACGACCTGCTTGAGGCCCGAAAGATAGGAGAGGAAGCATATCAAGCCTTCAAACATGAACGTCTTGAGACAACACCACCAATTACACAGTTCCATGACAAGATGGAAAAAAGAAGCTGAAAACATTCTCAGAGATTCAAAAGAAACCACACAGCAAAGGGCAAGCCAAGGTAGTAGTTCTTAAGGCAGATAGGAATCTGTTTGGCCACATGGTTCTGGTGGCCCAGAGTTGAGAGCTACATATCAGCGATGTGTTAGCTCATCCCCTGGGACCACTGCCATGGGCCCTAGCTAATGGGTATGGATCTCTCCACAAGACTAACAAGGTGGCTCTCGCCAGAGAGTTGGAAAAGAGTGTTGCCCCAGCAGAAGTCATTCCAGAACCATCAACAACTATCATCGATGGAATGAGCTTGGTGCAAAAGATGAAAGGGAATGACAAGACATTTGCACAGCTGGTAGAATCAATACTAGCTAGGGTCCTACATGAAGGTGCCAAGAGTGAATGCATTGACGTGGTCTTTTATGTTTACAAGGACATGTCAATCAAAAATGCAGAAAGGGTGAACAGAGGTGCAGACTTGGGGATCAAGTTTAGGAGTATTGTTTCCGGCCATAACATCCAGCAGTGGAGAAAACTACTCTGCAGTGCTGCCAGCAAAGCCAGCCTAATCAAGTTCTTGGTTGAAGAATGGAAAGCATCCAAGCACAGACAAAAGCTAAAAGACAAGACCTTGTATGTTACCTGTGAAGAGGTCTGCTTCAAAAATCAGCAAGAACAAGTGGGAGGAAGTAACACAGCTCAAATCCTCTCAGGAGGAGGCTGACACCCGCATGATATTGCATGCTCATCACGCAGCAGAGTCTGGCTACAAGGCTGTGATCATCACAGCTGATGACACAGATGTTCTGGTGCTGACTCTAGGTTTGAGTAAGACATCCCATGCCAAGTATACCAAAAATGTGGCACACAGAGCCGGACAAGGTTCCTGGACATCACCAAACTCTGCCAATCACTTGGTGATAGTGTTGCTGGTGCCTTGATTGGTATGCATGCATTCACCGGCTGCGACACTGTTAGCGCATTTGCAGGACGTGGGAAAGTGAGCACCCTGAAACAGATGAAGTCAGACAGGACATACCAAGAAGCCTTCCTTGAACTTGGCCGTGTTTGGGATGTGTCTGATGAGCTCTTCAAGAAACTGCAGGAAATCACGTGCCACATGTATGTACCCTCCACACACACTACAGATGTCAACGTGCTTCGGTACCAACGTTTCTGCATCAAACGTGGGGAGGTAGAGTCTAGTCAGTTTCCACCATGCAAGGATTGCCTATCAATGCATTCTCTTCGTGCCAACTATCAGGCTGCAATCTGGAAACGCTCTCTTCAAGCCCAGCCATCTGTACCAAGCCCCAAGGACCATGGATGGACCACAGACGATGAGGGGCAGCTTGAGATCCAGTGGATGAGTGGTTCTCCAGCACCAGATGCTGTCTTGCAGCTGATGTCCTGCAAGTGTGTGAGGTCGTGCCAACTACCAGAGTGCACATGCCTCAACAACGGCCTGAAGCGCACAAACCTGTGTAAATTACAAACTTGTTCCAACCAACGTAGTGAGGAAGAGCCTGTTGCACAGCTGACGGACTCAGATGTGGATGACATTGATGTTGATGATGTTGAACTGTAGTCACAGATGGCATGGTGTCTCAGGAAGGGTAGATTACATTGTATTAATATTGTTCTGAAATACTGGACACGTTTTGAATGAAGTTGTTCATATACGTACATCTTAACAAATTAAACTACTTGTGACAAACTTTACCTGGCATACTTCCCTCACATACCTGTGGGGGAAAAAATAGTCATATATTGTACTTACCTACCTTTCTTACCTTTTATAGCCTGCCTGTGAAAACAACATAGTTATACACTTACCTACCTTACTTACCTTTTATAGCCTACCTGTGGAAACAACATGGTTATATACTTACCTACCTTACTTACCTTTTATAGCCTACCTGTGGAAACAACATGGTTATACACTTACCTACCTTTCTTACCTTTTATAGCCTACCTGTGGAAACAACATGGTTATACACTTACCTACCTTTCTTACCTTTTATAGCCTACCTGTGGAAACAACATGGTTATACACTTACCTACCTTTCTTACCTTTTATAGCCTACCTGTGGAAACAACATGGTTATACACTTACCTACCTTTCTTACCTTTTATAGCCTACCTGTGGAAACAACTTGGTTGTAAACTTACCTACCTTACTTACCTGCTATAGGTGTGGCCAAAAATGTTCATACATTTACACTTACTTGGCAAGGCATACTTAAAGAGCTATGGGAACACAATTTTACATTTACCTAACAAACCTATGACGACAACTTGAGAAATTTCGGCCAGAGTCATTCCTCTTATTTTAGGCCTGAAATCACATCTAACAATGAAATAGTATGGGTATAGTATACATTTCCTAAATCCTTGGAGTCCTGTGAGTATTCCAGTTTTTGTCTTTTGCATCTCTGATGTTCCCTGATACCACAGGGCTTAAATAAAATTTATAGTTTAGGCGAAAATTGTAGAAAAATTTGTGTTTTTGATGGTTTGAAGAACTCCAGTGACCTATATGTTTGTCAGAGAGCTTCAACAGTGGGCTTGAATAAAAGCTTAGAAAGCACCCTTTAAAATCATACCAAACACAATATTATAAAACATTGAAAAGTGTCTTGACCATGAGCCTAAACCAGGATATGCACCTGCGGCAAAAATGCAGTTTACTTTAGGGGGTGGTTTAGGGGGTG
Organism: Lampris incognitus; assembly: GCF_029633865.1. Lineage (NCBI taxonomy): Eukaryota > Metazoa > Chordata > Actinopteri > Lampriformes > Lampridae > Lampris > Lampris incognitus. Next base: position 126,784,744 of record NC_079211.1, read on the forward strand.
GTTTACTTACTGAGGTGATAACCACTACAAAGCTACCAGTCTGAGAGGTCTATCATATCAAAACATAAACTAGGGATGTATAGGTATAAAAAAATCACAACTAGAATTTGCCCACCCAGATAGTACCAATATCCGGTCTGGCCCATGGACTACAATAAACGTTGTATCCAGATGAACTGATTCAACCTTCTTTGATTTTCTTACCTGGATTACTGAACATGCATCAAGACACTTTACAACAAATAGTTTGCACTTGAGACGACAGTGCGATAGGCACATTTTACAGAGACGCTTTAAGTATCGAATCTGGTGGAGAACAAATGTGAGAGTAAAGATGTCTGAAAATGTCACATCACAGTAAATGGTACATGTTTTCTCCATTTAAGATGAAGTAATTTGTGTTCATTTCCTTCAGTGACTACAGACACTTGGAAATGGTGTAGCATTTAGTAATAAATCGGGACTGTTAGTAATAAAGCAGTGTTTTATAAACGTCTGCATATGCACTAAACATCACAGCTACAGTATGATAATAGATAAACTACACCGGTGGAAGCCAAAACACATGGTGGTATTGCAATAAAACCAAAAATATTGGTATCGGGCAAAATTACCATGGAAATGATTGGTTATTAGATATCTGCAGTAAATTCAATACTGTGCACCCTCAGAATTTACCATGCCACATGATCATGAATAAAATGTAGCAAATGCCATGCAAAGGAAGGATTAACTTTGTTTGTTCATAGGAGGAAGTGCAGTTTTCAGTTGAATCTCCGCCGCCCTTCACACCACCTCCTCCCCACGGTCCGAGTCGAGCTTCCAGGGAGAGGGAGCTCACCAGGCGGCCTTCTTCTAGGTTTGCCAAGCCCAGTACCAGCCTGGTCTTCACCGGACCCACCAGGCTGCACCAGGACTGCCTCTACAAGTCCCTCAAATCTCTCCCCACAAGCCAGCAATCCGCCTCCATCTGCCGCACCTGTGCTGACATGGGCCACCATGCCTCCCTGAACTCCCTCCATCATGTCTGCCACAGCTCCCAGCAACCCTCCACCTTGGAACACCACCCTCATCTCTACACCCACCAACACCATCCTCACCAACACCCCACCCACCAGAACCGCCCCAGCTCGGGACACCACACCTGCCCCGGCTTCCTGCACCGCTGGGAGCTGTCTGGCCCGCCCAAACCAGAGGCATCCATCAAGTTCTCCTCCAGATCTTTCTCCTATGAAAAGCCTTCTGTCTCAGCTAAGTCGGCACCCACTTCCAAGACCGTGTCTCCGAGGCTGTCTCCACATCCGTCCCCTCACCCCTCACCTTGCCCCTCCCCCTGTCCCTCCCTCATTATGTCCGCTCCTCCTCCCTGTAGTCCTGAGCCTCCCTGCTCCCCTTCATTAAACCAGAACGCTCACATGGCAAACATGAACAGGCTGTCTGCAGACTCAAGACCGCAGACCCAACAAAGAGGTGTGTGTGTATGTGTTTGAAAGTGAGTGGATGTGGGATTTTCATTATACATATATATATATATATATATATATATATAGTGTGTATATATATGTAGTATGTATACATTTGTGTACATGAATGCACGTATGTCTATGTGCATGTGTATGGATGTTGATGTGGATGTGGATGTGTATATATGTGATACATTATGCTATGTACAATGTGCGATGTGCCCCATGTGAGTGAGTCTGTGTTTGTTACACACATCCTCATCTGTGTGCGTGCAACACATTTCAGACTGCTGACAAGTATGTCGCCATGTTACTGGCAGTATGTATGTAAGCTAGTGCATCAGTCTCTGCATGTGTTTTGGTTGCCAGGCATGGTATGCCGTGACAAAAAAAACAAATTAGATTGGCTATTGACAGAACACCATCATGCATTCTATATTTGCATAATAACAGCATGGTGTGTTGTCCAGGAGCCACTCTGTCCCAGCTGTCAGACAGCGGACAGACTCTGAGTGAGGACAGCGGGGTGGACATAGCCGAGGCGGGGGGTCTGAGCAAGGATGGCAGCCCTCGACCTAGCAAGAGCCAGCAGGGCCATATGGAGCCCCCAGGGGCCCATACAAATACCCTACCGGCCGTGGGTCAGGTGAGGCCTGCAGCATTCAAGTTCTTGGTTATAATGTTAACAAATATCCTTCACCTAAGTTATTAACCATACTATTAGTTGTAAAACTTACTAGCATAAAAAATGTGAAAAAAAATCTTTAAATGTTGTAAATACCTTAACCTTCCAGCACAACTGAATTTGTTCTCAAAGTATTCTTAGATTAGAATCATAATGTCGACTGAATGTCAGTATTCATCTTTAGAAACAAAGGTTAAACTAGCGCATCTTGAAAAATCTTTGAATAAAAGAGATTCGCTGAGCACTAACGTAGTCCTCGGCGAGAAAACATCCGTACGTGTGTCTAATGAAGAAACTGATAAAAGTAACAATCTGCAATGGAGTATTAAGACACCATTGTTTTAGAATATGCCCAGTTTTTCTTGTTTAATGGTCAGTTTGTGTTTCATTGCAAAATAATTTTCTCCTCCTGGGTTAGTGCATGCTTCTTCTTTTTTTTTAGTTTGTTTCTTTTACTGAGGACAAACGAGAACAAAAGCCTATTTCCTTACCATACAACCCCTCCATAATGGTGTTGTATTGATAGTCTAACTGAAATACCAGATAACTAGGGTTGACAGCATTAGGACAATAAACTTAGAGTCATATGAGTTGTCAGTGCACTTTTCAAACTGTCTTCCAGTTATTCTGAATTTTCCTGCACTCATTCTGTTGTTTTGTGAGGTTAACTCCCCCCATATTTTGCTGTAAACTGGTTAAAACAAGCGAGTTTTTTTTCTGCACTTGCAATTTATCTTGGGGCAGCAAGACATTGCAATAAAGACCCCTCATACTCTGTTCTTATCACTACTGTTGACATCCAGCAGACCTGCTCCCCAGTCCTAATGCCCGCCACCACCCTGGTACGAGTAGCAAAAAATGCTAGCACCCTCGGCATCGCCATAGAGGGAGGAGCCAACACACGCCAGCCATTACCACGAATAGTCACCATACAGGTGAATAAGAATAAAAAAAAATCTTTCAGAAACTTTTACACAACATCACACAGAAGATTGCATGACAACCTGTGATGTCGGTGATATTGCTTTTGTGTATTTATTTATTTTTTTAAAACCTTTGCATTTGTCCTTGTGCTGATATTTCATTGCCCCGGGGTGTTTTAGATTATTGTTTCTTTGTTGTTGTTTTTTTGTTAGTCCTGCTGTGCACAATGACAAAAGAGATGAAAGGGAGATTTCCACAACACAACTATTTTGTTTAGGGCGAGAGAGGCAATATCATCAACACGTCCTTTGATAAGATATGGCCTCAGTCGTCCCATCAGTCACTCCCAGTTCTTCTGTTAAGGGCAAAGCATACTTGAGGAGTTTTTTGTAGTGGTGCGATGATTTCCATAACAATGACTCCCTTCGCCTGCCTCCATGAATCTTACTTTCTGTGCCAGTGAATGTCAGCACACCGGTGGCCCAGACGGTCATTAACAGGCTCATCCAACACAATGGCATCTATAATGGTTCCAACCCGGGACAGAGATGAGTGCCTTTAGCAGGTTGTATCCCGATCATGTCAAAGGCCTCAGAATAAATAATGATCCAGTGGTTCTTGCCAGCCGGCTGCACAGGGTGCAGACATAGTACGATGTCAACAACAAAACTCTGGTACAGAAGAAAGATAGAACAAAGTAAAGGAAAATAAATTATTTTTGTCGGAGATTCAAAGACTATGGAATTTTCAAGGGACTGTGTGAGGTTATTGTAAATTGGCTTGGCTTTTTTAACCCACTAACTAGGCAGCTTGGCAAATTGATTGAGACCAATGACTGGGAGGGAGAGAGTCACAATATACAGTAAATGTACTCTCACAATGTACAGCCATCTGGCACCAAGCCTTCTGCTTCTGGCCACAGAACAGCTCTGATAAATGTGATGAAACAGCAAAGAAAGTCCAGCAGTCCATATATAAACACATATGCAGTCTATTGTGATATCCAGCAGCTATTATTTTAAGGATGGATACAATCCTGAAAAAAAACATGTTTAGCACAGAGTTTAAGATGGAGTCAGATCATTTTGGTGTGCCTGTTTTCCGTTCTCCATGCTTATAGGAATGATTAATATAGTTAAGAATTGGACAGATGGATGGATAGATCGATCGACAAATTAATGGACAGACGGGACATCCGGGTAGCATAGTGGTCTATTCCATTGCCTACCAACATGGGGATCGCCGGTTCGAATCCCCGTGTTACTTCCGGCTTGGTAAGGCATCCCTACAGAAACAATTGGCCGTGTCTGCAGGTGGGAAGCCGGATTTGGGTATGTGTCCTGGTTGCTGCACTAGCGCCTCCTCTGGTCAGTTGGGGCACCTGTTCAGGGGGGAGAGGGAACTGGGGGGAATAGCGTGATCCTCCCATGTGCTACGCCCCCCTGGTGAAACTCCTCACTGTCCGGTGAAAAGAAGTGGCTGGCGACTCCACATGTATCGGAGGAGACGTGGTAGTCCGCAGCCGTCCCCGGATTGGCAGAGGGGATGGAGCAGTGACCGAGACAGCTTGGAAGAGTGGGGTAATTGGCTGGATACAATTGGGGAGAAAAAGGGGGAACCCCCCCCCCCAAAATTTTTTGAAAAATAAGATAATGGACAGACAGATGGATTTGTGGATAGATGAATAGATGAAGAGATGGACTGATGAACAGCTGGTCAGATGGATGCATAATGGAAGGATGGATGGATGGATGGATGGATGGATGGATGGATGGATGGATGGATGGATGGATGGATGGACAGACAGATGAATTGATGGCCAGATTGATGGATGGAGGATGGATGGATGGATGGTCAGACAAATGGATGAATGGATGGACAGATGATCAGTTGGACAACGATGGATGGATGAACAGATGGATGGATGGATGGATGGATGGTTGGTTGGATTATTGGATGGTCAGAAGCAGAAAGCTGTCAGGTTGTCTCTGTTCAACAGGTGTTTTTCTGTTGGAGTGAATGTAATGTTTCTACTGAAGGCAGCCATCCCCCTGAAAGCCTCACAGCTCTGTTCACTTTATCAGCAGAGAACAAGCTGAGGTCCATTACTGCATGCGTGCACACACACACACACACTCTCTCTCTCTCTCTCTCTCTCTCTCTCTCTCTCTCTCTCTCTCTCTCTCATGTACCAAACCACTTGTCAGCTTAGTCATCGATGTTCAGATTTCTTTTTTTCCTCAACCACTCATCTGTCATGTTTCTCTTTTTTCTTCTGGTCCCTCTTGCCTCTATAAACAGAAGGGTGGCTCGGCCCACAGCTGCGGCCAGTTGAAGGTGGGTCAGGTGATTCTGGAGGTCAATGGCATTTCCCTGAGGGGCCGGGAGCACAGGGATGCTGCTCGCATCATCGCAGAGGCCTTCAAGACCAAAGAGAAGGACTATATTGACTTCCTGGTGGCAGAGCCAGAACTCTAGCAGGATTTTGCCAGAGACGTCATATTTCTAACGGAAGCCGAATAATCAGAATATAGTCCCTGTGATCATTGCCATTAGATGTTGCTGCTTTGTTTTCAGTGTGAGAGCCAGAGAGATGTGCAGGAAACTTGCTGATTGCACTTTGACATTTCTGCATATCTTGTTGATTAAGACATGGGGCATTGATTATTGCAATATTTTTGAAATTGCCATTGACTGAAATTGAAAATGATCCAAGTATTTGTCTTCACCTGCTGACGGTGGCAACTCAGCAGGTCACCACATGGGATACATCAGACAATCCCAGGAGCTATTTGAACATCAATATGCCGTGTATTGATCGAAAAACTTATGCGGCGATGTCAGCTGTAGGATTATTTCTATAGATATCTTACAGCCACTACATGCTACATGACATGACCATATGACTTAATGTAATATTTGATGGTGTACAGTATAACCATGGTTGGATTTTTTTTTCTAATGCAAAAATCTAAGTTCACATGGAATCTAACAGCTAAAGGGGTTCTCTACATTATAATGAAAAGGGGAAATATATTGGGGTCAAAGGTCACCGACACATCTCTCAAATTAAGAAGTATAGAAATGATCCCTGAAAGTATAGTCTGGATTGTGACAGGGCAGCATGCCTTGGGTTTGTTTCATTTTCGGATGTCACAAACCAAAAAAATAAAATAGATAAATAAAAACGCCGTGCTATAGAACGGCTCAGGGAAACAGGCCAGTTGCATGAGGTTTTAGCCGGCTGCTAGTCTGCCCTTTAAAAAGAAAAGAAAAAAAAGTCATTCTGTTGATAAGTGACAAACATATTAATTTATTTTCCTTACTTGTGACTTCTGAATATATCAATAATGTATGACGCATTTGGCTCAGAAAGGGGGTTTAACTGACATCTGATAGTTATTTTATTTTTGTAAAGTGAATACATAACCCCAGGATGAGAACTTGTGCAATATAAACTGACATGGAGGGGGAGTGGGGAAATCCCAAGGGGTTTGGCTTTAAGGATCTATTGAGAATATGAACACAAAATGTATGTAAAGAAATATTCTGGGTCTTATCTTAGTGGATTTAAGAGTAGTATTTTGAATGCTCTATAAATCAGATTGTTTTTTTGTGAATGCAAACTGTGCATATATTACATATATTGGCACTGTATAGGTTGTATATAGGTTTATAGATGTATATTAATATATAGATATATATAAATGGTGAGAGATTAGACAGTTTTGCCTGGATTAAAATACGTTACCCCTTCATGGCTAATGTAGCTGCTGATAAATTTCCTATGTATGGTCCCTTTACCTTTTACCATTCCTCTCAGAAGTGCCCATAAGAGAATAAACAGACACACACAATGTGTGACCCTCAGTATTAACCCCTCATCTGCAGCGTCCTGAATCTCTGGTGCACACGGGTCATTAGTTTGCAAGAAATGTGAGTTTTACAACAGAGGTGCATCTCAGATAAACGAGTTTCTAAAGCGCAGCCTCATTATCTGGTACACAGAGTGATGGGTGGCTAAGTATTATAAAATGTTGACCCCTCTGGCAACTGCTCAATGGTGTTTGTTGTCAAGCCTAACTCAAGTCATGCTTATGGGAGAAAAAATTAATCAAATAAAGACTTAAAAACCTCCAGAGTTGTGCAGTTCCCTCTGTACGTTACTGACGAAGGTGCAGAATGCATTCGAAAGTAGGCTACCGTGGACGTCAACGTGTTTTTTTCATGTATTATCTGTAAAGAAAAAAGAAAGAAATACTGCCTCCATAGTACTGAAATGACTCAGAACATCTTCCACAGCCTCCCTCCCTTTGGCCTTGAGTGCAGAACAGTGTTGCATAAATGGAGGCTGGACCAAAGAGATGGCCGAGTGGTATTACCACAGGAAAAGAAATATGATTCCCTGGCTGTGACTATCTACTATCCAGGCACACAAGTGCTCACTGTGCGTGAATGGTAGTCCTACATGTGAGCTTGTATGAAATGATTTTATGTATTCACACAGTAAATTACACAGCATTGTCTTGATCTGTAAAGTGGAAAGTCCAGAATTCCTCCCATTCCTCCTTCCCTCGTGTCATACCATAATGCACCTTGAACAAAAACATTAAGGTAGACCTATCTGTGTGATGGACAGCTTTGATATGAAATGTGTGGTAGTGACTCTCTCCAGTGGCTCAAGCTGAGATTGCAGCATTGCATATCACATAGAGATGCACCGGTAGTGGTATGGATGAAATGGTGCAGCATCGGAGACTTTACTCAGGGAGAAAACCTGATAGCAAAATCCATGAGTATAGGCACGAACTGGCCATCAGGAGCATCGGGAGTTGTTCTGGTGGGCTGCAGCCACAATGGGCAGGGCCATTTTTTAAAAATATATTTTTGATAAGTTAGCTTAATGGTTTTTAATTGTTAGGCCCAAGTGCCAAAGTTATTACAGCTGGACTTGACCTATAATCACATAATAATCATGATGGTCATCCCAAATAGGATCCAATTTATGTGCATAAAGTTGCAGGGATTAATTTTTAATTGCATTAAGTCCATTTATCAATCCTCCTGGCACGAATGAGTAACGTCATAAAAAGAAAAAAGGCTCTTTTTTTTTAACTGCATTTTTGGCACATGTAAGCCTGTATTTCTTTACTGGTGAGAAGAAGGGGGGAAAAAAACAACACAGAAAATAGATTGCATTGAAATTGTTTTACCCTAAACCAATGGACTGCACTGTTCAGCAGAACTAACCAGATGGGATTGGTATTCATATTCAAAATTGGTAAAAAAAAAAAAAAGTGATATTGGTTTATCCCTATTCATCGGTGTCTTATTTTAAATTCAAATTTATGTGTATTCATCTACATCAATACTCGTAACATCTCTTCTATTTTACAGAGTAACCAGGGCAAGAATGAGGCATCAGCGCAAGCAGAAAAGAGGACTTTAAACACCGCTACCCTCCATCGAAAAGTCATATCCAAAAAATAAGCCATTATCCCAATCAGGATTCCCTGCACGCGCACAAGGCTGGAGTCTGTCAGCGGCGCCACGAAGAGAGACAAGAGAGGTCAAGGCCTGTAACAAATATTGACTGAGAAGAAAGCAAAGTATGCCTTCAGATTTAACCCACGTGTGCTTGGTAGAGAGACCGGCCCTCTGCCAATTCTCTGAAAACATAAAACTACACGGGAATGTCATAGTTCAACGGGAGCCACTTTATTATGTTATCGTACAAATCTGCACAAAAAGCATTGTTCAGAGACGCTCACGTACAAGCATATTAGACGTGTGATAATACTGATATCTCTCATCGTTCACGATGGATTACATATTACAAACATCACTATACAACTACAGACAGCGAATTTGCAAAACGACAACATTATGTTCACACACGTGGAACTGAATGGAAAATTAATCTCTACGGGAAAAGAAAAGAGAAGGACGAAGAAGCTGAAGCTGCAGCTGAACAAACAGCTAAGCTAATTAAACAGCCTAGTAAATCCCCTGTCATTACGGGTTACAGCTAGCTCTTAAATGACCGGCCAAAGCTTCACATTGGCATTTCCATAGTCACACACATCACTGTAAATCAAACATTTACACAGGATGGCTTACAAGCTACACAAACCTCTGAATACATGAAAGCTGATGTCTCTAATTGTACTTGTAAAAACAAAATAAATAAATAAATAGAAAAGGGTAGCTCTGTTTGAATCCAGGAAAGTGGTCAGACATCTGTTAGGGAACAGATTACATTAGCTGACAAAAACTGCCAATCACATCCTGTCAGGTGGATTTCACACATTGCAAATTTGTGAAATTGTTACCAAACTCAACCTCGTCTAATAATCTCGTCACAAGATTTTTCTTCTAAATCTGATGCTTTTGTTTTTTTATTTGAGACTTCCATTCACAACCATACAACTTAGTCAACAAACCGACACAAATCCCGTCTCTGGTCACCCAACAGTCTGCTGAATTTACAGAGAAAGACGTCTACACACAGACACTTCAACACTGTTTGGTTCAGGAGTTAAACTTGCTTACGTGAAAAAGTAGTCAAGACCTGAGGTGGGATATGGTTGAGATAAATGTTTTCTTTCTAACAGTCCTACGGAGATGAGGGAAAGCACTAGTCGTGTACATACCCTTCACAGTGATTCCCAAAGTGTGGGCCGCGACCCTCTGGTGGGCCGTGGAGGTACTGCAAGTGGGCCGCGCGAGGTCATATACAATAAATAAATAAAACGTTTTTAAATTTCAAATTTCTTAATTAAGTTTGAAATTACCATAGAGTATCTATGACTAAACATTTGCATTTACACATAGAATTGTTCCATTTATGAAATACAAATATATAGGGGGAAATACTTTATCTTAGTCTCTCGTGTTTTGATCAAAATTGGGATTAAAGGGTTGGGTGGGCTGCAGAAGATTTTTAGATTTCAAATTGGGCCACGGCATTCTTAGGTGTGTGAATGGCTGTTCTAGAGAAACGATGAGAGGGTGGACTATGATAGGTTCTTATAGCTTTACTGCTCTTGGTCTTGTTTATCCAAGTCTTTCAGGGTTTTCAGAAGGCGTACAGGGGTGAAGATTTCAGTTGAACCTGAAAAATAAAGACAGAAAATAATGCACAGTCACTTATTGCCTTCCGATATCATTTTCCCCCCTGGTATGCCAGCACGTGTAGCCTCAGATTCAGTGAAGAAACAATTTCTTTTCAAAATACTTACATTGTAACTACATTGTAAATTGTTAAGTGCTACTCCCATAAAACCCGATAAAAGAGCTGTTTTATACTTTTTTCGTGCTTTTCAACATTCAAATATTTCACTCTGTCATCTCTAGGTCACACTATTGCAAGGAACAGTAGAAAAAGATAAGCTTGGTACTCTATCATGTTCTAAGCCTCATAATGCTTATTTTAAGATATTGCTAATCACATTTTCTTACCCCACTGGCAGATAATATTGCTTATTTTGAGAAAGTGCTCGTTTCATGATAATAGGACTATTTTCAAGACATTTACTCTAAAAAAAAAAGGGAACAATAATCTCAAATTAAGTTTCTTGTTCTAAGATTTCTTTTCCTGTTCAGTGAAAATTCCTTATACCAAGTCTTACAATCACGAAATAAGCGCACTTTCTTGAAACGAGCAATAATATCGGTGGGTGGGGTGAGAAATTTTTAAAAACATCATCCACAAGTGAGAATGAGGAGAAACACATCACAAGGAACAGTCCTTCACAGAATGAACAGGGGTGTGATGGGCAACACAGATGTGAATAAGTTGACAAAAAAATGTGCAGCTTTACACATTAGAGAGAGAAGACGAGGAGTGACCAGAACGGTAAACGAATGGCAATGGAAAATATCCTGGATGGCGAAATGTCACAGGTTTGATCCCCTCAACAGTACAAGTTTTTATCAAAAGCTATAGAAGCAAGAAGCTGAAATTGCCACCAGCTCATTTGTTGATGAAGTAAATTATGAAATATAGGAAATGAATGTAAAATGCAAAGGGGATCATTCACCGACGTAACGCAAAGGAGCATTGTTGGGTTAACTGGGAGTGGAGGAGCACATTGACTCACACAGATTAACTGTATATGAGTGGACAGCACAATACTATTCACCGTCATATTGATGTTTTGAAGCCAAAATATCACCATTTTACTTATAATTTCGCAGTCTATTAAAACTGAAATCAGAGTATGCATAGTAGAGGTGGAGCAGTATGCCCGCCCATACTCATTATATGCCCACCCTATCCGGTTGCAAGGTGTGTGCTCATGACTGTCTGTCAATCAACTGTCAATCAACTTATCTCCAGGCCCAAAAACACAGCCTTTGAATATTGTCAAATAATTTCAATAAAACAGTTATCCAAAAGATAAGTATCAGGAGAGGTGTTAACATGAAGGGAAAACATTATTTGACATGTAGGTCGATTTTTTAAATTTTTTTTAGTTTGTCCCTTGCTCAGTCCACTTGCTTAGGCATGGTTAAAAGTTGCACTCTAAAAAACCACTAGAGAGCTAGAGATATTTTGGCTTCACTTTTCTATAGCACTCATGTTGTTCACTTCTAATACCGTCTATGGTCACAATTTACAACACAACGTGTGCTTTTACTTAAGAGTGTGTTCTCAATTTGCTGGCGGCTCCTCAGTCTCCGCCCCCTCAGGCAGGGCGTTGGGGTCCAGGAAATCTGGGTGTTGTAGTTCCTTTAGGTACTTGGTGGGGGTGAGTATGTGTGTAGAACCTGTGGTGGGGGAGAAAGCCTACACGCTCAGCTCTCGATGTATTCTAGACTGCTGTAGTTCAGCAAATGCTCATAAACCAGTTGAAGGTTTGTTTTTGTTTTTGGTTTTTTTTTTCAAATTGAAAATGAAAGACTTGTGGTTGAACGGTTTAATTTGCACTAAAAATAACACAAAAATACTAAATTAAAAAGGGAAAATTACTATTAGAAATGATATGCTTTAAAACGTGAGTATTTTGGAAATGGAGAACAAAATTGATTAAAAAACTGTACACATTAAAACAATAATTACAAACAGTTCAAATAATTAAGATTTTAAGAAGTCTCTAGGGAGTCAGTTGTGCACATTCAATAGTTCTGAGAAAATATGCTTAATTCCATTAGCAGGAAACCAAACTCTCCCAGGCTGCTAAATCAGCCGTAGAGAAAATGAAACTAGAAGCCCATGAGAGATCCAACAATCTCCACTCCCTGCCATTAGACACGTCAACAAGATCTAAGTACTTAGATGGATTTAACTAGATTTTATTGCTTCATACCATAATGTTGTCAATTCATGTTAGCGAGGAAAATAAATTTATAGATATACAGTGGCTTGCAAAAGTATTCATACCCCTTGAACTTTTCCACATTTTGTCACATTTTGACCACAAACATAAATATATTTTATTGGAATTTTATGTGAAAGACCAACACAAAGTGGCACACAATTGTGAAGTACAAAGAAAATTATACATGATTTAAAAATTTTTTTTTACAAATAACAAACTGAAAAGTGCAGTGTGCAAAAGTATTCAGCCCCCCTGAGTCAATACTTTGTGGAACCGCCTTTTGCTGCAACTACAGCTGCAAGTCTTTTGGGGTATGTCTCTACCAGCTTTGCACATCTAGAGACTGAAATTTTTGCCCATTCTTCTTTTCAAAATAGCTCAAGCTCAGTCAGATTAGATGGAGAGCGTTTGTGAACGGCAGTTTTCAGATCTTGCCACAGATTCTCAATTGGATTTAGGTCTGGACTTTGACTGGGCCATTCTAACATATGAATATGTTTTGTTTTAAACCATTCCATTGTAGCCCTGGCTTTATGTTTAGGGTCATTGTCCTGCTGGAAGGTGAACCTCCGCCCCAGTCTCAAGTCTTTTGCAGACTCCAACAGGTTTTCTTCCAAGATTGCCCTGTATTTGGCTCCATCCATCTTCCCATCAACTCTGACCATCTTCCCTGTCCCTGCTGAAGAGAAGCACCCCCAGAGCATGATGCTGCCACCACCATGTTTGACAGTGGGGATGATGGTGTGTTCAGAGTGATGTGCAGTGTTAGTTTTCCGCCACACATAGCGTTTTGCATTCAGGCCAAAAAGTTCAATTTTGGTCTCATCTGACCAGAGCACCTTCTTCCACATGTTTGCTGTGTCCCCCACATGGCTTCTGGCAAACTGCAAATGGGACTTCTTATGGTTTTCTTTTAACAATGGCTTTCTTCTTGCCACGCTTCCATAAAGGCCAGATTTGTGCAGTGCAGGACCAATAGTTGTCCCGTGGACAGATTCCCCCACCTGAGCTGTGGATCTCTGCAGTTCGTCCAGAGTCACCACAGGCCTCTTGGCTGCATCTCTGATCAGTGCTGTCCTTGTTCGGCCTGTAAGTTTAGGTGGACGGCCGTGTCTTGGTAGGTTTGCAGTTGTGCCATACTCTTTCCATTTCCGGATGATGGATTGAACGGTGCTCCGTGAGATGTTCAAAGCTTGGGAAATCTTTTTATAGCCTAACCCTGCTTTAAACTTCTCCACAACTTTATCCCTGACCTGTCTGGTGTGTTCCTTGGACTTCATGATGCTGTTTGCTCCCCGATATTCTCTTAACAAACCTCTGAGGCCGTCACAGAACAGCTGTATTTGTACTGAGATTAGATTACACACAGGTTGACTCTATTTAGTCAGTAGGTCAACATTCGATCATTCAGCAATCATCAGGCAACTTCTGAAGGCAATTGGCTGCACTCAGAGGAAAGGGGGCTGAATACTTTTGCACATCGCACTCCTCATTTTTTTATTTGTAAAAATGTTTTTAAATCATATGTAATTTTCTTTGTACTCCACAGTTGTGTGCCACTTTGTGTTGGTCTTTCACATAAAATTCCAATAAAATATATTTATGTTTGTGGTCGTAACGTGACAAAATGTGGAAAAGTTCAAGGGGTATGAATACTTTTGCAAGCCACTGTATATACATGGCACTGAAGTAGAGATTATTTGTATATGATTATTAACTCTTTGGAATGAAATGAGGGAATTATTGAACTTTCTACTCACCAATAAGGGCCTCCCACTTGCCATTGGCTTGGGTGACTTCATAAACACAGCGCATTTCACTGTGGGTCATTCCTCCAATGATGAAGACGATGATCCTCGGTCCTGTCTTCATCTCCGTGGGGCTCTTGTTCTTGTGCCAGTTACCATAGCGGGCACTGCAACGAGGGAAATCAATATAAATCGATTAGCATTCATCATAAGAAAAAAACAACAAAATACTTAGATCAATGAACAATTTATTACAATGTACTGAAATTCTCTTTTGTAAAGAAGAAAAATTGATACATTTTAATGGTCAAATACTAAATTAGCTAATGATTAAATTAAGCAACAGGGCTGATAAGAAATGCTGGTTTACTAAGTATGAAATGGAAACACTTAATTTGAACTGGGTGACACACAGCATACTAAGTAAAGTTAAGTATTATATGTACAGACCATTATCTATACATATTACAATATACATATGTTACTTATAGACAGACGGACGGACGGACGGACGGACGGACGGACGGACAGACAGACAGACAGACAGACAGACAGACAGACAGACAGACAGACAGACAGACAGATAGATAGATAGATAGATAGATAGATAGATAGATATAACAGACATACAGGACAGTTACAAGTACCTGGGTATTCCACGGGCAAATGGATACCATGAGGAGGAAGCAAGGAGGTCAGCTATAGCCAAATACCTCCAGAGAGTGAGGCAGGTCCTGACAAGTCAGCTCAATGGGAAGAATAAGATCCAAAGCATGTCTGTGAATGTTCTCATTCATCCAGGTCATGGTTATCCAAAGGAGTTGAATCAAGTGCAACTGGACTTGGTATATATCCATGAAGACGTTTCGCCTCTCATCCAAGAGGCTTCCTCAGTTCGTGCCTTTCTGACTAGAAGCTAGTCAGAAAGGCATCCAAGAGGCTTCCTCAGTTCGTGCCTTTCTGACTAGAAGCTAGTCAGAAAGGCACGAACTGAGGAAGCCTCTTGGATGAGAGGCGAAACGTCTTCACGGATATATACCAAGTCCAGTTGCACTTGATTCAACTCCTTTGGGGATCCAAAGCATCAACACATATGCTCTACCAGTCATCAGATACCCAGATTGAATAATAAGATGGCCAAAGGAGGAGATAAAGGCCACAGATATCAGGACACAGAAACCTCTCACAATTCACGGAGGGTTTCACCTGAATTCCAGCAGTCTGAGACTGTATGATAAGCAAAAAGAGGGGGGCCGAGGGTTAATTAGTGTCAGAGCCACTATCCAGAATGAAACAAGGAACATCCATGAGTAAATCACAAAGAGGGCCCCCCAGGATGAACTGCTGAATGAATTTCTCAGGCAGCAGAAGACAGAGAGTGCGGAGGAAGAAGACGAGGAGGTATCATGGAAGATCAAGCCCCTCCATGGGCTGTACCATCGACAGATAGAAGACGTAGCTAATATCGAGAAATACTACCAGTGGCTAAAAAAGGCTGGACTGAAGGACAGCACAAAGGCTCTGATCATAGCTGCACAAGAACAGGCACTCAGAACCAGATCGGTTGAAGCAGGTGTCTACCACACCAGACAAGACCCAAGATGCAGGCTGTGCAAAGATGCCCCGGAGACAGTCCAGCACTTAGAAGCAGGGTGTAAAATGCTAGCTGGGAAAGCGAACACTGAAAGGCATAACCAAGTGGCTGGGATAGTGTACAGGAACATCCACACTTAATACAGACTGGAAGTCCCAACTCCAAATGGGAGACACCGCCAAAGGTGGTTGAGAATGGCAGAACTAAGATCCTGCTGGGACTTCATGTTTCAAACTGACAAGCAGGTGCTGGCTAACCAACCAGACATTGTGGCGGTTGACAAGGAACAAAAGACAGCAGTCGTGATCGATGTAGCTATCCCGAGTGACAGCAACATCAGGAGGAAAGAGCATGAGAAGCTAGAGAAATACCAAGGGCTGAGGGAAGAACTAGATCGGATGTGGAAGGTGAAATCCACAGTAGTCCCAGTGGTAATAGGAGCACTAGTGGCTATGACCCCAAAATTAGGAGAGTGGCTCCAGCAGATTCCAGGAACAACATCTGAGGTCTCTGTCCAGAAAAGTGTGGTCCTAGGAACAGCTAAGATGCTGCGCAGAACCCTCGAACTCCCAGGCCTCTGCCAGAGGACCAGAGCTTGAGGAAGACACACACCACCCAAAAAAGGGTGAGAGGGAGATTTTTTATATACTATGTACATATATATACACACGGGGGTATATGAGAGAAAATCCATACCTTGATGGAGCACTTGATTTGGAAGATACTTGTCGCTGGGAAATGTATGGGTACTGCTTTGGATCAAGCTTATCTTCAATTGCATCCTGTGAGAAGACATAATTGAGGTTTTGTTATTTTGAGGCAGTGGAACACGTTTTGATTTGCAAAATAATCATAAACTGCCAGCTCTCATAGAAAATGATAACTGTTAAGTTTAGTTTAGTGTAGTTTATTTTGAACATTAAGAAAAAAAATATGTATAGTATATATGTGTGTATATAAATGTATATATAAGAACATAAACAAAGCAATAGATAAAATAAATAGTAAACCTATACAACAAAATCTCAATAAACAACCAAATAAATATTACCTGTCTGAAAAGGAGTAGAAAGAAGTAAATCACTTATCTGGTCCTACTATTCTCTATTTAATCAATGTACATGAAGTTTCTCATGACAAGTCCTACTATCCATCACAGTGTCGATCATACACAACTTAAATAATTACCTCAATGTTCACTCACATTATACATACAGAATCAATGTACAGGTGCCCATCAGGCATGTCCCAACATTCACAGAAAGAACACTGGAAACAATAGCATTATCATCATCATCAGCACACCATCTTTTTGGGACAAACAAGGCCCCTTCCTCATCACTGTACCTCTCAGAAATCATTTTTTTGTACATCCTCTTAAACTGTTAAATATTTTTATTCTGCTTGTGTTCTACATCAAGACCATTCCACAAAGTCACCCTATACTCACCCCCGTCTAGGAACTTTTTTTTTAATATTCCCAGGAAGTAAATTATGCCTTGCTTTTTACATTATACATTATTTGTGTAGTCTTGAGTTCTACCAGATCTATGAATTTCAAAGCATGTGTGTTTAAAAACAGTATGTTAGTGTGTTCACGAAATCCTACATTGTATACTATCCTTATGGCTTTTTTGTAGTATGCATAATGGTTGTATGGTGCTTGTGTTACCCCATATTTCCACACATTAATTTAGATACGGTAATACAAGGGAACAATACAGAGTGTACAACGTTTTATGATTCAGGATGTGCATTGTTTTTCCCTGAACTGCAACAATCCTCACCAACTTTGCTCCTACATATGTTATAGGACCTATAACATATGTAGGAGCAAAGTTGGAAGGCCTATCTTGAATCATAAAGCGTTGTACACAAAATCTCCTATAATAGGAGGTTTCCAAACCCTCCTATAATATAGGAAGTTTCCAGCAGATTTTGTGGTCTAATATTGCACCCAGAAATGTATTGTCATTTCCTCTTTCTATATTAACATAGTCTATCATCATATGTACGTGAGCATTTATTTAGCCTTCCTCAAGTTTGACAACGATTCCATCAGCTTTCTTGTGTCATGATGTTTGAGGTCATAATTTGACTCCAGCCTCGCTCTCATAACCGTACAAACAATTCAACTTTCTACTGGAGACATATGACAAAGGTAGAAATAAACGACATCATTGTTCAACTTGATTTAAAAGTTTCCTTCATTTTTCAGTGGAGGGATCAGATGATCCAGAGAACCCAGACTGGATTCCAAGTGTGTTTAAACACACAACTGCACAGAACAAAGCTATAGTTGGGAGGAAGATAAAAAGGCAGGCACGATACAAAGTAATACAAACAAAAAGAGAGAAGTCTTTGGAAGCTTCAAACCAAAATGACAATGAACCCGACAGTCCCTTCAGTGGTGTCACATTTTCTGAGGTAACTGAAGAGAACATGTCGTGCAATTGTATTGGTGTACAGTGTGATTGTGACTTAAGTAAGGAAATTACATATTTGAAGAACAAGATATCTCAACTTGATGCAGAATTGATGGCGATAAATAGGGAAATTTATAAACTGATGGAGGAGAATGCCAAACTGCAAGACAAGATGTTTGGGTTCCAACTTCTCAAGCAATCAAATGCAGTGAAATTCTTCACTGGATTAGCACATCTGTCATTGTTTCTTTGGGTGGGTGATAAACCGAGTAACAGGCATAAAGAAATGCCTCAATAGATTATCAGTTAAGGACCATGTGCTCATAATTTTGATGAAACTGAGACTTGGCTTATTAAACAAGGACATTGCCTATTGCTATGACTTGACAACGACTATAGTGTCCAAAATGTATCATTCCTGTTTACCAGGAATAGCCTCAGCCCTGTACAATCTCATTATCTGGCCTGGTAGAGCTGAAATTCGCCTGAATTTACCTAACGCATTTAAAAGAAAATACAGAGACTGTGTTTGCATTATTGACTGTACAGAAGCCATCATCGAGCAAACACTGAAGTCTTTATTGAGCTTCATTGAGAGTCTTTATTGAGAAGAAGTCTTCACTGAGAAGTCTTTATTGAACTTCATTGCGATAAACATTTTATCAAATTTCGAACTTTTCTCCATTTAATTTTAAGTTTTATGCGCTTCCAACAGTGAGTTTCATAGGTTCACATGTTGTTTCTCGGCCATGCTTTGCCACACGTTCTGTGCGTGCATCTGGTTTACAACGCAGCTTTTACATCATGTGATAAGGGGTCTATAATTTTGTTTTCTGCTGTATCGTTTTATTGGAAAGTTCTTGCCATATAATGATTTGAATGCCTTTAGCAATGTTTCATACGCTTTGTCGACATCCTCCTCCTCATATAATCCTTTCCAGGCTTATGCCAATAATTGATCTCTAAATGCACCCATGGATTCCTCCATTAATAATAATAATTACAGCAGAAGACTGTGGCAGCACAGTAATTTTGTAGATTACATGATTACACGTACCTCCATGATATCCTTGATGAGTGGAGTCCACCGGGAGAGCTGGTACGTCTGCTCGCTGATTCTCTCCTTGCGCTCAGGCTTCTTTGGCTTCTTGGCCATGCCCTGAGGGGACAGGGAACCGATCGATCATATGCGACTTGTGGTTTCCTTATTTATGTGTAAAATGGTCAACTCAACGTTCACACTAAAGGTGATCCAATTCCTTTTTTCTTTTTCTTTTTTTTGCCTTCATGCGGCAGATCTGATTTATTCTGATCATGTATGAACACAAAAACCTGATATTTCCGATTTGAACTACTTTCATATGTGGTTCTAGATCAGATTCATATCCGATCTGTGGCCATGTGAATGCCATGAGAACTGTCATAGAATAGAATAGAATAGAATACTCCATTAGTCATTTTGTACATACATACAAATGAAATTGACTCTCTGCATTTAACCCATCCTAGCTGTGTAGCTAGGAGCAGTGGGCAATCGCCGTGCAGCACCCAGGGAACAACTTGTTATTTCTTCCCATTGCCTTGGTCAGGGTATCTTCCCATTGCTTTGGTTATGGTTGACACGAGTATCAACCCTAACATGGATATCTTTTTCATGTGGTTTTTTTCCACTGTTGTCATCATTCATTGTAGACAGTGGCTCCCTTAAAACAAAAGGAGGATAACAGCAGCAACAGGACTCAGTGGACAGAGGAAGAAATGTAAAATATGACTGACATTTGGGGAGATGCTTCCATTCAAGTGAAGCTCAAGGGAATGTATCACAGTCATGCAATGTTTGAAGAATGTGACTTCACTGTAAACATAAAATTAAATGTCTCAATTGCACCACTATTTCATTGATTTCTGAAAGACTGTCGAAAAAATGCTGTTTTTTTTGTTGTTCTTATTCATATGCATGAGTCAAACACATGATGTTATTTGTTATTGTAAATGTGCGCATGTGGGTCCTTTCAGGCAAAAGTGTAAAAACCAAGTCCAGAAAGTGAAAGTCCTAACCTTGTATTTGCACCACCCATGTACTAAACAAGCTGAATGAACTAACTTATTTCCCCCACCTAGCTCGAAAGTGGTATGGATTTGAATCAGCTGGTTAAGTACATGGGTGGAGCAAGTACACCAGGCAGGATTTTACACCAGGGCAGAGGTCTATTCACTCAGATGTCAGAGACTGTTCAGGTACAAATATGAATGTGAACAGTCAAAGCAAAAATGATTGGATCCAAGCAAAAAAATCAGAACTGAACATTAAGACTTGCCCGTAAGAGAGTAATGGGATGAATCTGCATGACGTTATAAACTCATCTTTTTTCTAATTTTTTGTTAACGGCACATGTAGGGTGCAATTAGGACATGCTCCACTTCCACTAATTTGTGGAAAGTGAAACAAGTGAGCTCCAATTATCGGGGCATCGCATTGCTCAGTCTCCCTGGGAAATCTACTCTAGGGTGCTGGAAAAGAGGCTCCGACCGATTGTCGAACCTCACATCCAGGAGGAACAATGCGGATTCCGTCCTGGCCGTGGAACAACGGACCAACTCTTTACCCTTGCGGAAGTGCTGAGGGGGGCATGGGTAGACCAGCCAGTCAACATGTGTATTGTGGTCTTGGAGAAGGCTTACAACCATGTACCCCGGGGGCACTCTGTGGGGGGTACTGCAGGAGTATGGGGTATCGGGGCAGTTGCTATAAGCCATCTGGTCCTTGTATAACCAAAGAGAGCTGTGTTCACATTCTTGACACAAAGTCAAACACGTTTCCGGTGGGTGTCGGACTCCGCCAAGGTTGTCCCTTGTCTCTGATTCATTTTGTGATATTCATGGACAGGATCTCAAGGCACGGCCAAGGTGAGGAATGTGTCCATTTTGGGAACCTCAGAATTGCATCTCTGCTCTTCGCAGATGATGTGGTTTTGTTGGCTTCATCAGAACGCGACCTCCAGTGCGCACTGGGGCTTTTTGCATCTGAGTGTGAAATGGCCGGGATGAGAGTTAGCACCTCCCAGTCTGAGGCCATGGTTCTCTACCGGAATGTGGTGGATTGCTCCCTCCGGGTTGGGGATGAGTTGTTGCCTCAAGTGAAAGAGTTCAAGTATCTCGGGGTCTTGTTCAAGAGTGAGGGTAGGATGGAGCGGGAGATTGACAGGCGGATTGGTGCAGCATCCGCTGTAATGCGGACGTTGTACCGAACTGTTGTGGTGAAGAGGGAGCTAAGCCGGAGGGTAAAGCTCTCAATTTACCAGTCAATCTTCGTTCCAACCCTCACCTATGGTCATGAGCTTTGGGTAGTGACTGAAAGGGTGAGATCGTGGATACAAGCGGCTGAAATGAGTTTCCTCCGTAGGGTGTCTGGGCTCAGCCTTAGAGATAGGGTGAGGAGCTCGGACATCTGGAGGAAGCTCAGAGTAGAGCCACTGCTCCTTCATGTCGAAAGGAGCCAGTTGAGGTGGTTCAGGCATCTGATTAGGATGCCTCCTGGGCACCTTGCTTTGGAGGTTTACCAGGCACAGCCAATTGGGAGGAGATCCCAGGGTAGACCCAGAAATCGCTGGAGGGACTACATGTCCAGTCTGGCCTGGGAATGCCTTGGGATCCCCCAGGAGGAGCTGGAGGGCGTTGCTAGGGAGAGGGACATCTGGAGGGCCCTACTTAGCTTGCTGCCACCGCGACCCTACCCCAGAGAAGCAGCTGAAGATGAATGAATGAAGTACGTTTTTAAACATGCTCATTTTTGAGAAGACACGCATGCATCAAGGTTGGGTTCAAACATTGATATAGAATTCATCTGATGGACTTTCCTTCTACAACATTGGATAGCTGGCTCTGGGAGGAAGGTGCTCACCTCTGAGATAATGGGCACACCCATGTGGGCCATATTGGAGATGATGTCACTGTCCTCCGGTGGTACATTGGCATGCTGAAGGAGCTTACACAGGTTCTCTTCTGTCACACCTGACTCACACACACACACACACACACACACACACACACACACACACACACACACACACACACACACACACACACACACACAAGCAAAGACATGCACACATACATGTGCAATATGTGCAGTCAAGCCAAACATGCAACACACATCAGTGAACACATGCTTTTCACATGCATTAAAGGATGCACATTTATGTGTAAAGTCCCATTCATGCAGCCCCATTATCATAGTTTATGGTTTTTAGGATGAGTTGAATACATTGTATGGTCAGTCAGCGGGCGAAGTAATTTCACTATTTTCATTTTATGCTGTCTTTCAATCATTTAATTTCAAAGGAGTGGCATAATCATGAACAAGCTATGGACGTTTGTTCAAAAGAGTAACTTTTTTCAAAACAATTCTTAAAACTAGTGAAAATGAATTGAAAATTAGTGAATCTAACAATCCACACTGCCAAACTTTTTCACATCTGAGAAAAGTACCCAAACTGAATGAATTAGGATTTGACTTTTTTTTCTTTTTTTTTTACATTGCACCACAGATTCAGAACTGCCATGGGGTATTCTTCAAAACCAAGTCCAGATAAATAGCAGCATCATCAACATGAGCTCCAAAACACTATATAATGTGCTAAACTTCAACCTTCTTCCTAAGAGAGAGATGTCAATAAATCCTCAGTGTACCTCATGGGAAGACTTGTTTTTAATGTTGGAGAGCATAAAACAAGCCTTTACCAGTATAGGACATCGTAAAATTATTGTATATTCATATTTAGATTATTTTAAGATATGCTGTAACCTGTAGTAGAAATTATATGTATGGCTCTGATGAACTGAACCCTCTCTTGATATCTATTTTCCTTTTCTCAGTCATTAGAAAATCCTTTGCAGACCTGTGATAAGGTAATAATGGTGCAAATAGGAGAATCAATGTAAATCAAACCTATTGAATACAGACAAAGTACCATAAAAGTCCCATACACCATAATCTCACATAACTAGAACCGGTGGAACGTACCAGCATTGAAAACATCCGAATGTATTTTCATGATTAAGGTTTTTATATTCAGATTTCAGTTCTGAAAGAGACACTTTGATTTGTGATCTCATAATGTTGTTTTTTGTTTTCAGCTCTTTTTTTGGCAGCACTTATCAGCTGTTCAGATTCCTCCAAATCTGTGTTTAGCTTATTTTGTACGCAACACTGTAAATCAGCTGTCAATATATGATCTTTCTGACGTATCGATGATGCTAACCTCCAGCAGTATTCAATATTTTATTTTTTGGATTTTTTTTCCCCCTTTTTCTTCCCAATAGTATCCGGCCAATTACCCCACCCTCCCGAGCCGTCCCAATCACTGCTCCACCCCTCTGCCGATCCGGGGAGGGCAGCAGACTACCACGTCTCCTCCAATACATGTGGAGTCACCAGCTGCTTCTTTTCACCTGACAGTGAGGAGTTTCACCAGGGGGACGTAGCACGTGGGAGGATCACGCTATTCCCAGTTCCCCCTCCCTCCCGAACAGGCGCCCTGAACGACCAGAGGAGGCACTAGTGCAGCCATTTGTGTCTGCAGGGACGCCGACCAAGCTGGAGGTAACGCGGGGATTTGAACCGGCAATCCCCATGTTGGTAGGCAACGAAATAGACCACTACACTACCCAAATGCCCTGGAATTCAATATTTCAAATGTAAGAACAAATTTAGGCAGTTTAGAGAGTCTTGTGAATCTCTTAATCCATTTCTCTTAAGAACAAATCTAGGAGTAAGTTTAGAAAATGTTCCTGCATGATACCGATTTTATCATAACAGAAGAAACCCACACACTGCCAAGAAAAGGAGAACGACCCCACAGAGGTATACAATGCAAATGGAAAACAATGAAGAAAAACCCCAAAGAAAGAAATGAGAAAAGAATGGTTCATCCGCGTACCAAAAAAAAGGACAATTCTGTTTCGACACTGAAGGTTTCTAAGCAAGCGCTTTTCTCTTTTCGACAGAGAATGGTTTTGTTTTTTTCTGTTTCTGAGATGCTGCTGTGTAACATAATGGACTACAGACCAGCTCAGATGAAAGAGAGGACATTCACCGTTCTTAAGGAAGATGTAGAGGAGGATGATACGGATCTTGTCAAAAACGGTGACGTTGGCATCCAGGAGAATGGGAACGATTAACCTCATGGGATCCTTAATCTTCTCTCCCTCTGCATCCGTACCCATTGCCAGGTCCTAAGAGCCATGTAGGAACAGGGAACGAGATAAACAATGGTGGAAGAAATACTCAGGCCCTTTGACTTAAGTACAAATACCCTGACACAACTTCACTCTAGTAAAAGTTAAAGTACCGTACTGACACTTCTACTTAAGTAAAAGTAGTTAAGGAGAAAGGTACTATAAGTATGTGCTCTTAAATGTACCTAAAGGATTAAAATTTAAAGTACTTGTCATATAAATCACCCTGATATGACAGTAGCAATAATATGGCTTAAAATATGACTACCGAACCTCTTTTTCTATAGATGAGTGCTACAATTTACAAATCAAAGCAAAAAAAATAAATAAAATAAAATATCAAAGGTGGTATTGCAAATTAAAAGGAGATGGATATAATGAATTATTGGTGAGCAATGCTCAATCAGCAGAATTTTTAGATGTTTGACATATCCAGTCCCTAATTTTTATTTTCATCCAATGTAACCAAGATTTAGTCACGCAAACCAAATTTCCAACCGTGAACATTAAAGTCTATAAATCAGAATGAGATGTTTCCCTCCAAGTTGACCTAAACACTGAACTGCAATGAGGCAAAAGAAAATATTGCTAAAAAATGTAAAAGTAATGATCAAATTGTAGATTTAATTCTTCTGTCAGACCATTTTAATGAACTGTCTGATTGGTTCAGTGGATTGGTTCCTCTTGCTTTTGATAATTATGAAAATAAATCCTGATTTTTTTTTTTAAACTAAAGCAAGGTGACTGTGTTAGAAATGTAGTGGAATAAAAAAAAAAGATATTTGCTTTGAAATATAGTGGAGTAAAAGTCAAAAGTCTCTGAAATGCAAGATACACAAGTATAGGTACAGGCTTGAAAAATTGTGGTTTTTTTTATTTTAATGATTCTAATTAAACAATTTCACAATTTTAATAAATGTGAAATTGTGTGAAACGCTGACTGTCTTTTTTGAATGATGTCACCGACCTAACGAAAGTAACTAGCGGCCTTACCTGCTCAACACGACAAAGCTTGTCCACGGTTCCCTGGTAGCGATTCATACAGTCCTCAGCCAGGTGGAGGTGAGTAGAATACTGCCATCAGAGACAACAGACACAGTTACTGTCAAAATAATATTAATGATCATAATAATAATAACTGTTATTTGTGTTGTGCTATGTGTAATGTTTGTACTTTTGCTGAACTTTGGGAGAAGCCAAAGGCAAATTTCCTCTAAGGTGGATAATAAAGCCAATCAATCAATCAATCAATCAATCAATCAATCAATCAATCAATCAATTAAAATATCAATTTACTGAAAACAAATTACAAAGTGATTTACAGACTGTTATGATACAAACCTGTATAGTAAAAGAATGGTAAGAATAGTTTATGAAAGCTCATGAAGAACATTAAAATCAGGTAAATACACATCCATAGAAAAAGGTTACTGAAAGTATCATTATGAGACAGCAACCAGTAACACAATCTCCTTCATGCTACTGCAAAGGAATGTGACTGAAAAGGACAATTTTCTTTTTTAAAAAGCTTGAAAATCATTGATTTGATGACTACCAGGTCAGCTAATTTCCACTTGCTATCAATATAGCGTCAGAATAGAAACCCACTCGCATTTCATATTTGGTGTTTTTTATTGTACATAACCTTCAGCTTCAGATCGATTTGGTCTGGGTGACAGTAATACGAGCGACTACTGTCAGCATACCTCATACTGAACACCAGCCAAAGTCTTCCCTTCAAACTCAATCAACATATGAAGCCCTGGGATACATATGGAGGTTTGACCGGGTAAATATGTAGTGACCCTTGGCTCTTATTTCTTTAGCACTTTCGCTACTGCATTAATACATTTTTCTGACCACAGGAAAATGTATGCATGAAATAATCTAGGGGTTTCTACACTTAATTTTGCACCCTTTCAGGAATTGAGCTTGTTCTATTGTCCTTATTATAACTTGTCATGGATAGAAGCATCATTTTAACTCTTAAAACATAAATGTGAGCTGTCTGTAATGTTGTTATTCATATTTTCTTATACAATGGAGCCTATCTACCAACCAGCAAGTATATTTTCACATTCATGGATTGACAGCCACTTTTTTCTCACAATATCATCAGCATTTCAGAGATACATAGAAGACTGCTCAGTAGTATGGCTGCTAATGGATGGTCATCATCACACATTAGGGATATAGATACATATCTACATGTATAGAGATAATGATGAAAATCAGGATTGTTTCCCTTTAATGTCCATCAAGAGCAGCAGTTCACTGACAATGAGATTTTCATCCCCATCAGGATCCTCCATTATGTAGGACCTCGTGTTGCTGTACAGATGCTATGGATAAGGCGTTCACCAAAAAGTTCGAGGATGTCACAGATCAATACAAAGAAACACACCTCAGGCGTTGGTGCTTGAAGATACACAACATGTCCCCTCCTACCTTACTGAGCTCCTTCTGATACTGAGGCATCTTCTTCAGCATTTGAGACAGTTCCTTCATGGTGGTCTGAGAGAAACCATTGAACAATGCAGATTTAGCAAAACATGACTTTGTGAACGGTGGCTGAGAAGTTTGACAGTGTAAATGAACCAGAAACCAGAGCCGTGTGTCCTCTACCTTTTCACCAGTGTTCATCTTTTTGCTGGCGGAGAATTCTTTCAGAGAGCGGGTCACGGCCCTGTATGAATGACAGAAAAAGACAAACAAACTAAAGGAGAGACTGAAAGGGCGGCTGTTTCTCACAATATAAGAGCCAACATTTGCGGCAGGCACGGAGCGCGGGTCATTGATATTTAGTGATGGGCAGTACTTAAGTATTTTTACTCAAGTATTGTACTTAAGTACAGTTCAACTACCAGGAAATGGCTGCAGAATGTAATTGAATGGGTGGATTTACTGTACATGTAGTACATGTAGTAGTGGTATTTGGGAACTAGTTTATCCACATGTCGTACTCCCCAACACTGTCTGTTTGTGCACGTCACTCACGTTGACACCTCGGCAATGTGTTTGTGTCTCAGAGTCAACCACAGATCATCATCCTCATCCAGCAACACCTCCTTCATCCTCACTTCCCCCATCCCACTGGTCTCAAACCTAAGAGAGAGAAAGAGAGAGCGAGAGAGGGGGGGGGGGTCAGTGAGTGTGTCTGTGTTAGGTGACTCATGACGGCTGTCAGAAGTGCTGCGGCAATTCAAGGTCACTTACTTGTAGACATCATTCTCGATGCCCAGCAAGTCATAGCCCATGGCCTGCAAGGTGAGCTCGTGAAGGAGAGGAGACACGGGGTCAAAACCGCGGTCCAGGATCAACAACTGAGTACGAGACTTGTCTGGACCCTGGATGCATGAAGCAGTAAAAAAAAAAAGAGGTGATAAGTTTAATTCCAAATAGATGTTAATTAGATGTGGCTAATTGTCATTCGGCACATGTGGGGGAAATCTGGAGTCATTGTGTTGTTAAATTAAGCTGTGATACCGGCGATTCTTAAAAAAGCAGCCTCGTGCATTTTAATGTTTCACTATCGAGTGCTGAATAAGTGGTGTCTCTTCAATTAAATGGTGGATGGCTCATTTTTGAATTAATCTTTTTTTTCAAAAACTCATTTTTCAAAGATGAGTGAGTGAGAATGAGAAATTACCAGAAAACTTACACAGTCATGGAAAAGTATTTGCATGTGTATTTCAAATAAATTTCTGTGACTGACAACTTATCAGACAATTGTGTCAATGAAATAAATCCCCATATATCAGGTATTCCATAAAAGCTAACAGAAAAAAATGAGAACTATTTCAAAACATTATTTAACCCCGGTCTGGTGACTGTAAGTAAGTTCAACTAACCCTATACTCTTAAGTGGGTATAGATCAGGAGCGGAATAAAACAATAATTCAGGCCGTGAATTTGACTCCATCCCAGGCCACCCTGTTCATACAAACCACCAGACTGCTAAATTTGTAAGCTAACCTTATTTGTTGACGTAACGGGTACCAGACTAGTGATGAATTTGGCCACTATATTCATCTGGGAGTAAAGTTATCCAGATATCCAGTCGTGTGTGTGTGTGTGTGTGTGTGTGTGTGTGTGTGTGTGTGTGTGTGCGGGCGTGTGTGTTTTAGCTAGTGTTTTTGACTGATCTGGTCCCTCACTGGCGAACATGTCACTTATTTTGCAGCATATAGCTGCATCTGTGGCAAGGGTCTTTTTCTTTTTTATTCTCTCCCTCTCTGCTCCACCTTTCCTTTTCTTCTGACCATCCATTTCACCGGGTAACTTGTCTAAAATGTTATCAGTAGAGCAGCAGGTAGACAGTTGCTATGTGTGTCGCCGAGAGACATGATGTCACGTCGGGGACACTGCGGCGAGAGTGAGAGTCGCGCCTGATGTGTGGATTCTGAGAGGTCTGCCAACCCATTCCCGCTTGCTATATTATCGCTGGTCAAGTTGACTGTTCACTGCAGACCAAAACAACACTCAAGCCACCGGGAAATGTCCTGGTGCTCCGACAGGCTGTCCACGTGTGGTATAGATAATGAATATATATATATATGTAGATGGATGTATAAATAGATAGATAGATAGATCGATAGATCGATAGATCGATAGATAGATGGAAGGAAGGAAGGAAGGAAGGAAGGAAGGAAGGAAGGAAGGAAGGAAGGAAGGAAGGAAGGAAGGAAGGAAGGAAGGAAGGAAGGAAGGAAGGAAGGAAGGAAGGATGGATGGATGCCCTACCTCTCCCATGGTGGGGTCATCAGCCTTGTAGCCATCCAACTTCTCCTGCAGCATTTGAGCCAAAACTGCACAATCTTTGTACTCCCTAGGTCAAAATACAGACAAAGCATCCTAAAAAGTTCTTTATCCCAGATGTATTTAAAACAAATTAAAGACAAGGAAGAAGTAACAATTTCTTTTAAATTGAAGAACAAGGTATGCGATGTACACAAAAAGATAAACCTGAGTGGAAGCCGCTGTACGTGTTTAATTTACAAATGTGCAGAGAACTGAATAACATACGGGATGTTCTACAGTATTTTAAAAGAGGAAGGATGTTGTGATTTTATATAAACATGCTTTGACAACTGACCAAAAAGCTCGCCATGGCCCATGTCAAAGACTTGTCCACTCCTTTTAAGATTTTAATATTGCAACTCAAAAACTTGTAGACCAAAGAGACTGGTGATATTATCTGGATGATCTTCAATGTTTTGGAGCACAACATGTTGGGTTAGGTTTAAGGAAGAGGCTGTATCCATTTACATGACATGATTTTCATTAATGTGCATGTGTAGTCTGGTACCGTATGTCAGCATCATGGAGACAAAACAAAACCTCCTGGGCTGTTGTGACTCTGTTTGTCTTGTGAGAATAAGATAAATGTGTCATGTTAGTATCCGAAGCCATGTAGACATTAACTGTGTTTCCATCTAAGTGTTTTTATGTGAATTTTGTCATTCTAAATAAAGAAGCCTGGGTGGAAATGGAAAATACTGAATGAAATCCCAGAAAATGGTGTAGGCATATTTGCAGATAAACTTTTGGATGGATAAACTTGATGTTGATAAACTTGATCATGATGGTAGATAAACTTTTTTGTCTGATAATAAGAAATGTCATCTATTGCGATGGAAATATGTTTGCTGAATAAAAAAAAGGGATGTAAACAGAATTTAATCACATGATCTGCTTTCTTCATCTGAAATTCATGTTAAGAGCTTACTCTGTGTGTGTGTGTGTGTGTGTGTGTGTGTGTGTGTGTGTGTGTGTGTGTGTGTGTGTGTGTGTGTGTGTGTGTGTGTGTGTGTGTGTGTGTGTGTGTGTGTGTGTGTTCTATCGATGTCATTTGCCTTTGACTTCAGACAGCATAACTGGCCATCAGCTGAGCTAAGGGAGTCTTTAAATCTTGTCAGATATGAATCGATTGTTGAAAGAGTCTGTCCATCTTTCTGGTGAGGGTTTAACTATGGACATCTGACATAGGACACATAGGCCTACAACCAGGGATTTATTCCCTTAAACAGATCTGATGGAAACACAACTTATTTGAATAATTTTTTTTCAACAATTCAACTCATCTTGAAATCAACATAATCATCAACTCACTTGAAATTTATTCAAAATTTGGATAGAAAAAATGACTAATGGCGAGCGGCTTGTTGTGTAAATAATTTCTGAAAAACTATTGCAGTATTCTGACTCTACAGAGAAATGGAAAGAAAGAAAGAATGAATATTGAAAGGAAAAGGAAAGAAAAAAGAAAGACAAAGAAAGACAAATAAAGAAGGAAAAAGAAAAAAGAACAAGAAAAAAGAAAGAAAAGGAAAATAAATGAAATAAAAGTAAAAAGAGGGTGTTTTTATGCATGCTCAATAATCCAGGTAAGGAAGTCACAGAAAGTTGAATCAGTTCATCTGGACACAACATTTAGTGAGAGAAACGTTTCACCACTCATCTAAGTGACTAAGTGATTGCTGTGACTTGTACATTGGGGAAAGTAAAGGCCAGGACTCCAGAGTCTACACCCATCGTTAGGCCAGTGGCCACTCTTTCAAGGATGAGGATGTGCACATCCTTGATAGGGAGGAATGCTGGTTTGAATAGGGGGGGGGGGTCACAGAGGCCATCTATGTGAAGAGGGAACGACCATCCCTGAGCCAAGAGGGGAGCCTAAGAGAACATCTGTCACCATCTTACAATGCTGTGATTGCAAACATTCCCAAATCCTCTGTGAATAGTACACATGGCCATTGAAACTGTAGTTAATGGTCACGGCAATTTGCATATGAAACCTATCATTGGTTTCGGTTGTTATGCCACTGTATTGTGTGTAAGGGTGGAGGTACCTGCAGTCAGCTGAGACTGAACAGGTCACTTAGATGAGTGATGAAATGTCTCTCCTACTAAACGTTATGTCAAGATGAACTGATTACATTTTCTGTAAAAGGAGAGTACTCTTAGACGGTGGCTATGTTGTCTGTCTCACCCTCGGTATCGGACTCCGGGGTATTCCTTCAGCGTGGCGCACAGTGTGGCAATCTGCTCGGCACAGCGCTCCAACATGTTGTTTTTTACGTCGGCCTTGAAGGGGCTGTAGAAGTCCTGAAAGGCATCCACTTTATCGAGGGAGAACACCTGAGGACACAAACAACACCGGAGGAGACCTCAACAACGCTATTCTCCTCCTCATCACTTTAGCTCTGTCTGTTCCAATCATGTAGTGTATGGAAAAACACACACGTTTGTTTGTATGTCCTTATGGGGACAAAATCAATTACGTTAGATACAAAATCCTATTCCCCCAATCCCAAACCCCAAAAATGAACCTGTACCCTAAAACTAACCCTGACACTCACCATAGCCCTAACTTTAAAGGCATCCAATGGAGTTTATGACCACTAGTGTTGCTAGGGGTTGATATATTACACATTTCTGCAGACATAGAATGAAAGAAGAAGAAGAAGAAGAAGAAAACAACAACAACAACAGCAACATGTCGACTGGTCGAAGCAAGACCGCTGCCATGAAATCAAAGAAACATAAGCCTGACCGTAGTATAGGACAGAGAAAGCAAAAGGACAAAGAAAGAAACTGATTAAATATTGTTGCAGCACCTCGACAGTTGTGGGGCAAAAATGTGCCATAACCGCCATTAAAAGAAGAGGAAGCTCACAAGCTAATGTAAACAACGCCGTTTTAAAACACTCCAAAAAAAGCTTTTGTGTATGTTTAATGTGGTAGGAAATGCATGAGAAACTTTGACTGTAAACAAAACTAACTTGTTGACAAAAATATTCCATTGGATATCTTTAATATAAACTGAAAAAAACCCTCTTTTATCCCTAATTTAAACCTAAATTAAACCCCTAACCTTAACCCTGAGTCTAGGTCAAGTGAATACTTGACCTAAACCAAACATAACCCTGACTGTAACCCATAACCCTGGATATAACCCTTTTCCTTTTGGAAAGCCCCAAAAATGTCCCCACTAGTAAATTGGTTTGTGATTTTCCTATCTTTTGAGGACATTTGGTCTTAACAAGTGCAGATAAACGAAAACATGCACGCACGCGCGCGCGCGCGCACACACACACACACACACACACACACACACACACACACACACACACACATACACACACAGACCCATCTGTTGATGGCTCAATCACATGACAACAATCTGCTTTCCTTTGTTGTCGCACATCTCATCTCAATTCCCATTGGCTGTATAACATGAGTGACACACCAAACAGCCAATGGAGTGACAGGTTAGAAGAGGGACGGAGCAAACTGGGCTCCCACCTCTTCAGGATTAAATCTAGAGGACAGCAGCAGAGAACTGACGTCTAACGCCGAATTGGAACATTCTAACAGGAACATATAACGTAGTCGGCCTTCTTCCTCCTCCTTTTCATCATCCTTCATTCTCTCACTCTATTCCCCCTCAACCCTGATGAATAACTGTCCCGTGCCTTTTGACAGACACCTTCTTGGTCATATTTTGGTCACATGCATATAGGCTCAAAATCTCTCTCTCTCTCTCTCTCTCTCTCTCTCTCTCTCTCTCTCTCTCTCTCTCTCTCTCTCTCTCTCTCTCTCTCTCTCTCTGTCACACACACACACACACACACACACACACACACACACACACACACACACACACACACACACACACACACACACACACAAAAGAGATTTTCATCGGGTATACATACTCTTGATTCAGGTGCAGGCAGCCTCTTACCTGAGATTCATAAGGCAGAAAGGCGACATGGATCTCAGTCAAGGCCTTCATGGCTTTGGAGGCGCGTGATTTGGTCAACAGGCCAAACAGCAAGTCTGGGATTGCTGTGAGAATTGAAGATAAAGAGATGGTGAAATAACATATCTAATAACAACACACAGTTTGTCCTGACTAATATTTTCTGCCACTAAAATATCCT
The DNA here is from genome assembly GCF_029633865.1 of Lampris incognitus. NCBI lineage: Eukaryota > Metazoa > Chordata > Actinopteri > Lampriformes > Lampridae > Lampris > Lampris incognitus. The sequence goes on from NC_079211.1 coordinate 126,818,092, forward strand.
GAATAAAAGTATTATGAATGAGTTCCTGTGTGGGGGGTTCAGTCTTTTCTGCCTTGTGACAGAGACTGGACCAGAGTTTTGAATGAAACTGGATCTGAATCACTGAGACTACAGAGCAGGTGAATTCACCATAACGTGATGCTTTATTTTTATCAGAAAACTAATGACAATATGAAATGAGACACTGTAATTTCCCATGCAGTCGGACTTGTTCCAAGTATTTACTCAAAACAAGTGACAATGTCTCGCAATCAGGCTCTCAGGAATTAGATAGTCAATTATTTTGTGTTTCTAAGTTTTGACACAAATGACATCAATATTTTGGCAGATTTTTCACTCATTAATGTGGCAAATAAATGTTAAGATTAAATACCCTCTTCCAGGCTTCCCTTAATCCTTAAATAGTCTCTGGTGGCACTTTGCAGTGAATATGAATTGGTACCAGCTGTTATAATTGCACCCTGACTTAAACATACCATTACCATTGCATCTACTATTGTGCCTTTTTCTACTTGCACTTGAAATGTTATGCTCCTATGACAATATGACTTATACAATGACGATGTAAATCTACTTTGTACTTTGATTCTCCTATTCACCTCCTCTTGATGATCTAAGGCATGCTTACACTAAATACACTTGACATGAAATGTACTCTTGGCTATGACATGATTATTATGTACAAAATTTACTTCTACTACTACTTCATATTGTACAAGTATGATATGATTACTATGTAGCAGATGTACTACTACTGCTACTACTTCATGTACTAATACTATATGATATGATTACTATGTAGCAGATATACTACCACTACTTCATGTAGTAATACTATGATATGGTTACTATGTATGTAGCAAATGTATATAAGTGCTACTACTTCATATAGTAAAACAAAGATTTAATTTTTATGTAGCAAATGTAGTTACACTGCTATGTCATATAGTTTCCTTCTTTCAGCTTTTTCCCTGTTTTTCAGGGGTCGCCACAGCAGATTTTACAGTTTCCACCAGGAGCCTGTGAGGGCACAGTGCCAATGACCGTTGTTCGATCTGGTATGGTCTTGTCAATCTGCATATTGATTTGGCAAAATTTTACGTCGGATGCCCTTCCTGACACAACCACTAACCCTATGGACGGGGGCACAGGTAAAGCGCTGGATGCCATCCCAGTATTCATGGACTTGCGCCCATGCCTGTCGCTATGTCATATAGTACTTCTATATTATTAATATGTAGCAATTGTACTAATATCACTTCATATAGTAGTACTATGATATGATTACTATGCATCCAATGTATTGCTACTAATACTACTACTACTACTACGACTACTACTAGTACTACTAGTGCTAGTACTACTACTACTACAACTTCATAAAGTACTACGATGATATCATTACTATGTCGTTCTACGATGCTGGTTGGTGACACTAAAATTCATCTGCTCAATTCTGACTTTTGTCAGTCGCTTTGGATAAAAGCATCTGCTAAACAAGTTAATGCAAATGTCAGTTATCAAGACAAACATTTAAAATGATTCTGAAGGCCAAAGAGGATGTGAATTTTAACTATCTTATTGCCTCTCTGGCTGGCCTCTGTGATGTTCCTCAGGAAATCCAGTTTACTCACTGTCGGTGAAGAAGACGTGAGCCGCTCGGTACCTCGGAGTGCTGGGGTCCCTGAAGTCATCGATCAGACCCTCCACAGACTGGGACAAAAGACGGGACAGATGTTTGTGTTAACGAAAGAACCCATGTCAACTGTTTGTGGGGCAACAAAGCAACATTATAGGCAGAATTTAATCACTGCTGTGTTGAAAAGTGTTAAAGAGCGCTGGCATCGTTGAATGACACCTCAGTGTGATTATCAATGCTGAAAGAAATACCTCCACATGACTTAACCTTGTATGGAGCCTCTCTTAAGACAAGTGAAACAAACAGCTTACGGGATGATATTTCCCTATTTCCAATGGAGATAAACTTGTTTCAAAAATCCTTCAAAGTCAGTGTTGATACTAGAGGAGTGATTTTAATATTATTTTCATTTGTATTCACAACATGAAAGCAACTGAAATGGCATTATAAATTGATCTCATCCTTTTAGCAAGTATTTTCAATTGCTTAAAGAAGGATTTTAAAGGTCTAAAATCTCCGTAACATTGTTGTGCTTAAAGCTTAAGTAAACAACATCCTTTCATCCTTGTTATCTGTGAAAAATGTCAAATCTCTCTTATAGCTATGAGTGATTCAAAAGGTCTGAGAGAAAATCAAGCCTCTGTGTTTAACCCTGCATCTGTATTCAGGATCTCAAAATCTCTCCTGAGATCCCCTGATTGGTAGAGGGCCACCACTGCCTGGTGGTCCTCAATCAATCAGAGGAGCCCTCTGTGATGGGGCGGTCTTACTGCCTGTCAATCATGTCAATCATTCACTTGCACAGCCAGATTTGCTGTTGTCACTATGGCTTTTGTGGATAAAAAAAATCAGGAATCGGGAACACTTCATTTGAAAATAGCGTTCATCTTAATAAGTACTTCACTTTTAAGTGCAAAAGTGCCTCACAACATCAATGTTGGAGTAACTAAGAGATTTGCTAAAAAAAAAAAACTTTTTTTTACATGCACAGATTAACAACAAAAATATGAGTTTTGTCAGTAACAACAGCCAAACTCAGGCATACATGTGAACCTGGTTTGGAGGGAGGGGTCATGGTAGGGAAGGAGGAAGCAGAGAGAGAGGGGGACTTTTTGGAGGACACTGTGTCAAAATTGTTCACTTGTCCAAAGGCGCCTACCCCAGCTTTAAAACAAGAATCTGATACTGTGTGTCTGGCTGGAAAATATACAGTGTAAAGAGCTTTCGTAATGTGACCCCCACCCACTGTGTAACTTTTACTTTACTTTTTTCAGCTAAAAATTGTCAACAATATTAGGATCTCTGCTGGTCAAAATACAATTTTATAACCTCACTTGACCATATTCCATGACCTTAATAATATTTTCAGGACATTTGAACAATTTTGTAATTTTCAAGGTGTCTTCCATCACTGAAAATCTAATCTAGAGATTTCCAGGTTTCCCTGATCATGTGAGAATCCTGATTATAACTGTGCAAGGTCTGAATTGCTAACCTCATCTGACGGTGTGATCAAGTAGATGGCCTCCATGCTGGGCAGAGGCTCACGCCGCTTGGTTATGTCCTCCACAACTGAAAAAAAATCATAGGAAAACACAGTCATATCACTTAGTATTCCTAATATACACATAGCCAAGGCAATGTGTAATGTATATGCAGGATGTCAGTACATAAGAAAATGATTTTTCACGACTGAGAGAAGGTTTTTGGGTATTCAAGGATGGTAGGATGGCCCTGTGATGATAGCAGGCCTGACCGGCAACCTGAAGATCTCGAGTTCAAATGCAGACAAATGGAAATGAAAAATACTGAATGTGAAGGGAAACCAAAAACAATATCCACCTCTGCACAGCTTACTGCAGTACAATGACACATCTCTGAGGTTATCGTTTCTGGATACACTTTTCCGCATCTGAATCAAGGGTCTGAGGATAGGGGGTTGTGGCACCTATTCCTATTCTATTTTCATCCATTGATCAATGTAATGTGACTGTACAATGTCATGGAAATTGCCTGCAAACAATCAAGACTCATAAAATAACACACACACACACAACATTGATGGGTTGAGGATTAAAATATTTCATACAATATATTGGAGAGAAACACCCTGACATGAAATTCAAAAGGAGCCATCTCTCCCCCTGAGGAGAGAGTGGTTCTTCAAAGTATTTTCATTGCTTAGGACATTATAAGAGCCACCGGGCCAAATACTTTCTGAATCCATCTAATATCAAAACATTGATTTTTCTTAGTCAAGTGTGGTTCCATTACTGTCAGAAATTAAGCGTCCAAGCTATTTTTAGAGCTGATCTGACTGCCCAGATAACTGGCCCAGATAATTACAAGTCCCACTGCACAGCTCCAGCAAATGTTGACACAGCGAGCTAAAACACCCTTAATGAAAGGAGCAGGCCTCCTCATTAGGCCAACAATACGGAGGCCTCTTAGGTCTTCTGCGTTTACATGTGCTGATTGCCAATTTGCAGCCTTAAATTCAAAGTATTTACTTTCACGAGTACTGCAAAGACATTCACACTTTATGTAAATGGATGTTAAATGTCCAAATAAAAGACCTGAAGTTTTGGGTGGGGGGATGTTATTCTAGAGGGACTAAAGGATATGGGCTTCTGCAGGCAAATACAAACTGGTTATTACATGAATGTCCCCTGAATCCTTCCTCGGCTTTGCTTGCAGAAGAAATAATGAAGACTGACTTTCAAAATGTTCTCATGGTATGCTCATCAGTCATTTTCAAATTGTTTTTTTCAGACAGTAAATGGGGTATCACACACATCCAGGATTAGATGTTTGATGCCCACTCATGCTGAAAATATATTCGTTGGTCATATATAAATTAATTTGAATAGGAAAATGCAAGTAGTGTGCAAGTAGTGTGTTTTGATGAGCAAATCTGGTCGTTTGCTGAGTGATTGACTGAAATGAGGTACATCTCAGCTGGGTCAGATAAAAACAAGATTTACTGCATGCATGCAATTGAATAAATACTCTTTATCACCTCCAATATCGTTTCATCAGCATGTCACAATTATAAATTACCGTACATTTTGACAATGCCACCTGAGTTGTGAGCGTTTAAACTAGTATAACTGAATGCACTGAACTCTGCACACTGTTCAACCCAAACAATTATCCTCCTCATAAGTGAGAGAGGAATTGTGGTTACCTCAGAAAAACAAATGTTTGGGTAAAAGTACACATGACGTATATTATAAAGACACACATGATAATATACAAGATTACGAGATGCTATTAGATGATGGTAAGACTCGGCACAGCACAAGTACGGGACCTTCAAGTCACGACACAACCCTGCTGAAGGTAAAAATGTTTGTTGTCGTCAAAATGAAGAATTAGAGAGCTACACTCATATCGCTATCTCACTGCAGTTTGAGTTCTGGTTCGAAGCTGAAACCCAGATTGCTCCATTCGTTAAAGGAAATTTGATTTGCACACACGGCTTCAGTGAAAAACTCATCATAGAAACATACACCGAAAAAGCAATGAACCGCAAAACCATCAAAGTGTAAAAATGACGTGTGAGACAAATTGCTACAAGGTGTTCCGCAATAAGCTGCTACGACCTGTCAATCAATCTGTTGGGCGACACGGTGGCCCAATAGTTAGCGCTGTCACCTCACAGCAAGAAGGTCCTGAGTTCGAACCCCGGGGTTGTCCAACCTAGGGGGGCCTCCCAGGTCGTACTCTGTGTTGAGTTTGCATGTTCTCCTTGTATCTGCAGTGGGTTTTCTCCGGGCGCTCCGGTTTCCCCCACCATAAATAGACATGCATGTTAGGGTTAATACTCCTGTCTGTGCCCCTGACCGAGGCATGGCAAAACGATCTGGAGTCGGCCCCTGGGCGCTGCATGGCAGCTGCCCACTGCTCCTAGCTACACAGCTAGGATGGGTTAAATGCAGAGCATAATTTCCCCACGGGGCTCAATAGAGTATATCATAAATTTAAAAAAATTCAAGAAAGTCTATCAATCGATCAACCCACCATCTTTAACTGTGTTAAAACGCTCCCTAATACTAAGAGTCAAGCCTGCTCGCTCAAAGCATGTAGATGAAATGATGTATTGGCCGTCATCGCCTCTTCAATTACAATATAATCCGTCTCTAGCGTTATAGACGGTGTGTGTGTGTGTGTGTGTGTGTGTGTGTGTGTGTGTGTGTGTGTGTGTGTGTGTGTGTGTGTGTGTGTGTGTGTGTGTGTGTGTGTGATTCAATACATGAACCAAAATGAAATTTCCTCCCTGAGAATTTCCACAATGACACAGTCGAGATCTGAACGACAGTACTCACTGGTGATCCCCTCCGACATGATGTCTGTCATCTTACAGCACGAGGATATCATCCTCATGCTCAGTTTGTCCACCACCAGCACCTACGAACACAGCAACAACAAAAACACAACAGGATTCATTCTATCACGTAGTCTGTTGACTCTGACATCTAATGTGTTAACATCCTATATGTTTCTTAAAAAAATTAAGCTCAGATTGTAGTGGGTGGCTCCTCTCACACACACAAACAAACCAGGGTACCCACTCTTTTTAGGAAATCTCTTTCCAGGACATTTTCGATGACCTTTGCTTTGATATACTATCCATGACAGCCGTCACTCACAGTAGGTCACATCATTCAGCTTGACCTGGCAAAGGAAGCCTCAACAGTCTCTACATGGACTGTGTCACCTTTATGTGGCTGGTCACTCAACATGGACTTCAAGCAAGTCAAGCCAAGGCTAGTTTATTTATACAGCACCCTTCATACACGGAGGCAATCCACATAAAGGCATAGGAAGACATTAAATAAGGGATACAGAACAAAATATAACAAGAATATTAAAAGAATAAAGACGTGTGACGTCTCAGCGGACAGAACTAGAACCCTGACAAACTCATACACACGAACACACATGCAACCCCCCCCCCCCCCACACACACACACACACACACACACACACACACATCACGGGTCCATACCTTCCATTTTCCCTTTTCTCTTGCCTTCTTTATGACGTTGTTGAGTATCTCTGTGGACAGGGGGAAATTACAATTAGTTTATTCAGAGTATCAACCGCTACCCGATAACACTATACTGAGGAATGTTGATTTTGGTACACAGGTGCAATTTCTGTCTGCGCCGATCTTTTTTTCTTTCTTTTTTTAAACAGTTCTTTCGAAGAAATTACGTCTCTGACACAAATTCCTATTTCTTGTGAGATGATTTAACCTCTCATATCTGGTCTTGACTTCCGCTGGGCATCAAACCATGAAGTTAAAGATGTTGGGTACAGTTCAACTGGCTAAACAAGCAGAAAAGTTTGATCAAACTAATCAGAATTCAAATCGCACATCAATCATTGAAGCTGAAGTCAGTAAAAAGGGGCCAGAAAGCTCATTCATTCATTCTGTTGTATAAATTTATTTCCGATTTTCCCCTTTTTTCTCCCAATTTAGTAGCCAATCGCCCGCTACTCTAATCCAAACATCCACCCTCGTACCGTATGCGTTCGCCAACTGCATCTCTCCGGCCGGCACTGCCGCCTCGCCACTTCCGTGACAAGGTGAATCCAGGCCGAACCACTGCTTTTTCCCCACACACACACACACACACACACACACACACACACACACACACACACACACACACACACACACACACACACACAGACGCGTTCATGTGACGAACACAAGCCGACTCCGCCCCCCTCCCGAAGACAGCGTTGCCGATTATTGCTGCTTCATCGAATCCGGCCATATACGGATCTGACGAAACCGGGGCGCGAACCCCGGTCCCCAGTGGGCAACTGCATCGACACAAAGCCGATGCTTAGACCGCTACACCACTGCGGACCCATTCACACATTCATTCATTCATTCATTCTGTTGTTCTCTATCACCACTTAATCCAGTGTGGGGTTAGAGTATATCCCAACATGCATCTAGTGGAAGACCTATTACATTCTCAGTAACACATATGTAGGTCTGGATAGTATTTAATCAATTGTTAGCGTTTATTGTTTTTCCATAGTACTGTATCTAGATATATGAGATACAGATACTGTCATACCGTGATACACAATTGTGCTGTTTAAGTTAATGATAATGAGAACGTCACTGAAAATGTCTCAGAAAAATTAGGTCTGAAAAACTTGAGTATTATTTGAAAACTAGTTTTGGTTTGATATTATACTTTACATTACCAAACAGTTCAATGTGATGAAACTCATTTAGATTCTAAAATATTGTACAATTGTATATGTACGCAGATATCATGATATATATATATATGTGTGTGTGTGTGTATATACGTATATATATAGGCACCGTGTAAATCCCCCATGAATATAATAAATGACGATGAGAATAATCATAATAATTATAAACTAAGTGAAATTAAACAGGGGTGCCTAAATACATTGTGAGAATTCTGGCTTTTTGGTATGCCCACCAGACTATGCAAGTAAAATGGGGTAATAGCATTTAAAACCCCATTTGGGGTTAGCAATGGTGTGAGACAAGGGGGAAATTCTGTCTCCATTTCTCTACATTTTATATATTGATGATTTTCCAAGCAGCTGAAAGCCTGTAACACTGGATGCATGATCGGTAATACTTTGAACCATATTATGTATGCAGATGACCTTGTCATCCTTAGTCCCTGTATCTAGATATGTATGAGATACAGATACCGTCATACCATGATACACAATTGTGCTTAAGTTAATGAGCATGTCACTGAAAAAATAGGTCCAAAAAAACTTGAGGGAATACTATATGCAAGCAGATACCATGATTTACATATATACGTGTGCGTGTTCTGTGTATGGTGTGGCACATGATATCAAATAAAATACTAGTAAGAGTGTTGATATTGCACACTACTTTATACTGCACACCTGTGGTCAAACTACAAATTTTAAAAAAAAAGCAAGTTTACAGAGGCTTCGATAGCTTATAATGATGCTATGAGAACACTACCAAAAAGACCTAGATGGTGTTGTTATGCTCGCGCACCAGAACCTGACCCGTGTGGCGAAACCCAAGACAGACAGACACGAGATGACTTCAAAATCTACAAAGGGGGGTTTTATTCTGGGAGGGGAATGTATGGTGAAAAAAGGCGTTCTGTTAGTGGGATGTGTGAATAAACTGTGGGGTGTCCCGTGGTTTGTGTGTGTATAACTATGTGTGAGTGTTTTTAGCCTATGTGTGGTGCGGTATGTAAATGACCAGGAGGTGTTGAAAAATGTGCGTGCACCTGGCGAGAAAGTCCAGTCCGTGATCCAATAGGGGTTGTCCGAGAAAGTCCAGGTCCGAGAAGTCGAGTCCGAAAGGAGGGGTCCAGATAGAGGGACAAGGGGGGGGGGGGTCGCAGGAGAGGTCCGGGGAGAAAACGTGAAGGTCGCTGGGGACGAGGGAGAGTCTTGGGAGGAAACAGAGACACGAAGATAAGACACTGGGGAATAAACAGAATGCAAGGAATGCTGGGGGGCTTGTCAGAACTTGACCGCAGGGTTCAGTACGTCGAAGCACAGAGAGACGTTCTGGGAGGCTTCTTGTAGAAGGCTGCCTGATTGCCACAGGTGTGCCTGATGGATGATGGCAAACACCTGGTGCAGTGCAGCGCTCGTCTCCTCAGAGCGCGAGCCGAGCGCTCGGATGTTTCCGGCACGTCCGAGCTGGGGGAGTGGCTTGAACGTGCCGGGGAGGCAGCTCGGGGCGGTGTAACCACAACAGGACCCCCCCCCCCTCCTACGGGAGACACCGGGCGACCGTCCGATGGCGTTGGCCCGATAGAACTCCTCCAGGAGTGCGGGGTCGGCCAGGTAGGACCGGGGAACCCAGCTGCGGTCCTCGGGCCCATAGCCCACCCAGTCCACCAGGTATTGGTACCCACGCCCCCGGCGGCGTACGGCGAGCAGCTGGTCGACATCCCAGACCATGTCACCACCGTCGAGGACCCTGGGGGGGTGGAGGAGCTTGGACAGGGGGCTGGTGGCTACCGGTTTGAGGCGCGAGACATGGAAGACGGGATGGATCTTGAGTGAGGTAGGGAGATGGAGACGCACCGCCGAAGGGTTGACGATGCGGTCGATGGTGTAGGGACCGACGTAGCGGGGAGCCAGCTTCCGGTTGAGGGTAGGGAGGGGCAGGTCTCGGGCCAGGAGCCATACCCTCTGGCCAGGTCGATAAGCTGGGACCGGCACTCTCCGCCGGTTGGCGCTGCGCCGGGCCCGCTCTGTAGCTCGCAACATAGCGGCCCGGGCGGTCTTCCAAACGCGCCGACGGGCCCGCCACCTCCAACTCCTGATGGGGGAACAGAGGGGGTTGATAGCCAAGGGAACACTCGAAGGGGGACAAACCGGTAGCCGAACTCTCCATGGAGTTGAGCGAGTACTCCACCCAGGGCAGGTACTTGCTCCAGGAGGCGGGGTTGCTGGTGGTAACGCAACGCAAAGCCGCCTCCAGGGCTTGATTGACCCGCTCTGCCTGCCCATTGGTCTGGGGGTGATACCCGGAAGAGAGGCTGACCGTGGCCCCAATCCCCTTACAGAAGGCCTGCCATACCTTCGAAGTGAACTGGGGACCACGGTCAGAGACAATGTCCAGGGGAATCCCATGGGGTCGGACGACGTGGGAGACGAGAAGGTCCGCCGTCTCGGCTGCAGAGGGGAGTTTGGTGAGGGCAACAAAGTTGACGGCCTTGGAAAACCGGTCGACAATGGTCAGAATGGTGTCATTGCCTTGGGACACGGGGAGGCCAGTTACTAAGTCCAAGGCAATGTGGGACCAAGGTCGGCCGGGGACAGGAAGGGGGCGCAGGAGACCTGCTGGAGGGCGATGGAGAGCCTTGCTGCGGGCGCAGGCTGCCACGAACTCTCTGGTGTCTGCCTCCATGGTGGGCCAGCAGAAACCCCTGCGGATGAAGGCCGCCGTTCGGTAGACACCGGGGTGGCAGGCAAGATGGCTGGAGTGGCCCCACTCCAGCACCTGGGGCCGGACAGAGGGAGGCACAAATAGCCGGTTCCGGGGTCCATTGCCTGGCGCGCTGGGCCCTTCTCACCACTGATTCGATGGCCCAGGTGACGACACCCACCACCCGGGCCGGGGGAAGGATGGTGTCTGGGGCGTCAGGGGACCCCTCGGGAAACAGACGGGAGAGGGCGTCTGCCCTGACGTTCTTGGTGCCCGGGCGGTAGGTGAGGGTGAAGTCGAACCGGCTGAAGAGATCCCAGCGCGCCTGCCTGGGGTTGAGCCTCTTAGCAGTCCGTACGTAGGTCATGTTCTTGTGATCGGACCATACGATGAACGGCTGCCCTGCTCCCTCCAGCCAGTGTCTCCACTCCTCTAGGGCGGCCAGCAACTCCCTGTTGCCGATGTCATAATTCTTCTCCGCAGGACTGAAACGCCGGGAGAAGGCGCACGGGTGGATCTTCTGGTCCTCCTCCGACCGCTGGGAGAGGACGGCTCCGATGCGTCCACCTCCACGATTAATGCCTGCACGGGTCCGGGTGGGCGAGCACCGGAGCCGTTGTGAACAGCCTCTTCAGGGCCAAGAAGGCGGCTTCTGCCTCCGAGGTCCAGGAGAAGGGGCGGAGGTTGGAGGTGAGTGCAGTGAGGGGGGCGGCCACACGGCTAAACCCCCTGATGAAGCGCCGGTAGAAGTTTGCAAACCCCAGGAAGCGCTGGAGTTGCGTCCTCTTAGTGGGCCGTGCCCACTCCTCCACCGCTCGGGTCTTCCTGGGGTCAGTGCGGACGAGCCCCTTCTCCACGATGTGGCCAAGGAACTCCACGGAGGCGGAGTGGAACACGCACTTCTCGGCTTTCACGAAGAGCCTGTTCTCCAGCAGCCGTTGGAGGACCAGGCGGACATGCTGGTGGTGTTCCTCAGTCCTGGAGAACACGAGGATGTCATCCAGGTACACCACCGCGAACGTGTTCAGCATGTCCCGGAGCACGTCCTTGACCAATGCCTGGAAGACGGCCGGGGCGTTGGTGAGGCCGAAGGGCATAACGAGGTACTCGAAATGCCCTAGGTGGGTGTTGAAGGCCGTCTTCCATTCATCCCCTTCCCGGATGCGCACCAGGTGGTACGCGCGGCGCAGGTCCAGCTTCGTGAACACCGTGGCGTGAGTGAGTGGCTCGAACGTGGAACTCAAAGGGGAGTGGATATTTATTTTTCACCGTGGTATTATTTAGCATTCGATAATCTATGCAAGGCCTCAGGCTGCACTCCTTTGCCACAAAAAAGCCCGCTGCCACCGAGGACCTTATGATTCCTGAGGCCAGGGACTCTGATATAATTGCGCATAGCCTCCTTCTCTGGGACGGAGAGGTTATACAACCGACCGGTGGGAAGGGCGGCCCCGGGAAAGAGATCTATGGCACAATCATAGGGGGGGGTGAGGGAAAGTGCACCGTCTTTACTAAATACAGGGGCTAAATCGTGATAAATGGGAGGAACACCAGTGAGATCCGTGGGAGGAGGCACGGGTCTGAGGCCGCTGGACGGGGAGTGGGCGGAGCGAAGGCAGTTGGCATGACACGCAACGCTCCAACCCAAAATCCGCCCAGTAGACCAAGAGATGTAGGGATCTTGCCGTTCCAACCACGGTCTTCCCAACACCAGGGGCGCGCAAAACCAAGAAACGGATAGCTTCCACGTGATTACCCGAAAGGGTGAGGGAAGCAGTACTATGTGTGATCTTACCAAGTGAACGACCATTAGGGCTTGGGCTGTGAGGGGTGTGTCTAGGGGGACGAGTGGAATGCCGGCCTGCCGGGCCAGCGAGATGTCCATCAAACACTCGTCCGCCCCCGAATCCAGGAGTGCACCAACAGACAGTGAGTCGTTACCCCAGGTGAGAGTGACCGGAAAAATGTGGTTGTGCTCCTTCTTGGGCTGGGGCTGAGGAAGGGTCGTCAGGCTCACTAGGACACCCCTCACTAGTGAGCCGGGTCTTTTTGGGCGAGTTGGGCAGGCCTTGATGTAGTGGCCCGACCTCCCGCAGTAGAGGCAGAGGTGGCCACGCATCCTCTGCTCCCCAATCTCCAGCGGGAGCCGTGACCGACCCAACTGCATGGGCTCCTCCTCCGGCCTGGATCCAGAAGCCACCCAGGGTTGCGAGGGGGAGTGTGAGGGTGGAGAGAGCCCACGGGACGCTGACCCAGGGAAGGCACCGGTAGAACGGACGGGAGTTGGTCTATGGGAGGGGCCAGCGCGCGGGGCGCGTTCCTGGCGCCGCTCGTCCATCTGGAGGGCGACGAGCTCGTTGAAGGAGGCAGGGCGGTCCCGAACGATGAGATCCTTGATGGGGTCGCTCAGCCCCCTCCTGTACGCGCTCTTGAGTGCAACGTCATCCCACCCACTGTCTGCCGCGAGTATCCTTACCTCCAAGGAATACTCTGCCACCGACCTGGCTCCCTGTTGGATGGAATGGAGGCGGCCGGCAGCGTCCTGCCCGTCAGCTGGGTGGTCGAACACCAGATTGAACTCGCGGCGGAAGGCACCATAGTCCGAGGCGAGCTGCTCGGTATGGCCTACCGCCGCTATGGCCCAGCTGAGGGCTTTGCCGGTGAGGAGGGACATGACAAGGGCCACCTTGGTCTCTCCTGTCCTATACCTGGCTGGCGTTTGAACAGGAGCTCACACTGACCAAGGAAACCCCAGCACAGCTCGAACTCCCCACCGAAGGCCTTGGGGCAGGGGAGGTTAGGCTCGCGCCGGGGGTCCATTGGGGGTTGACTCGGAGGAGGGTGAACGTCGGGACCAGGAACGGGGAAACCGGAGGCCAGGGCAGGGTGGTCGCTCATCCTGGAGACCGCTGTGGAGAGTGCAGCGATCTGCGCGGTGAGGGCATCTAACGCGCTCGTCGCGGCCTGGGAGCCGGACTGAAGATCGCTGATCTCTCCGGTGACATGGGTGAAGGCAGTAGTAAGCTCTGAGCGGAGAGAGGCAAGTTGGCAACTGTGACTTCTTACTACTGCCTCTAGGGGGACGGGGCTCTGGGGCGTCACAGGCCCCGTCCGCTCCTTGGGTTTGCCTGGGTCCATAACGGCTTCGACGTTCTGTTATGCTCGCGCACCAGAACCTGACCCGTGTGGCGAAACCCAAGACAGACAGACACGAGATGACTTCAAAATCTACAAAGGGGGGTTTTATTGTGGGAGGGGAATGTATGGTGAAAAAAGGCGTTCTGTTAGTGGGATGTGTGAATAAACTATGTGTGGTGTCCCGTGGTTTGTGTGTGTATAACTATTTGTGAGTGCCTATGTGTGGTGCGGTATGTAAATGACCAGGAGGTGTTGAAAAATGTGCGTGCACCTGGCGAGAAAGTCCAGTCCGTGATCCAAGAGGGGTGGTCCGAGAAAGTCCAGGTCCGAGATCCGGGAAGTCGAGTCCGAAAGGAGGGGTCCAGATAGAGGGACAAGGGGGGAGATCGCAGGAGAGGTCCGGGGAGAAAACGTGAAGGTCGTTGGGGACGAGGGAGACGCGGGGAGCCGTGGAAATCGCGGAGGGAGAGTCTTGGGAGGAAACAGAGACACGAAGATAAGACACTGGGAAATAAACAGAATGCAAGGAATGCTGGAGGGCTTGTCAGAACTTTACCGCAGGGTTCAGTACGTCGAAGCACTGAGAGACGTTCTGGGAGACTTCTTGTAGAAGGCTGCCTGATTGCCACAGGTGTGCCTGATGGATGATGGCAAACACCTGGTGCAGTGCAGCGCTCGTCTCCTCAGAGCGCGAGCCGAGCGCTCGGATGTTTCCGGCACGTCCGAGCTGGGGGAGTGGCTTGAACGTGCCGGGGAGGCAGCTCGGGGCGGTGTAACCACAACAGGTGTAGTGCAAGTGAAATGTTTGTGGCTGCAGGAGTCAGCACCTTTCAGGCTCTTCTAATAAATCTTATGTATAATTTTATTTGCCAGCTGAATGACTCTGACAATGTAATCATCAAGGGTTTAACTAATAAAAGATTCAGTGCCACATGCTACCAATCCCGGCAGTGGGACCACTGGTATAGCTGCCTTCTTATAAGACACTGAGTTGTTCCATTTATGTTATTTTATTGTGTTTACTTTATGTATTGTCTAGGGTTTATCTTTTACCTGTGGTTCTTATCTTTTATGGCTTTATTCTTTCCTCGCTTGTTTTTTTTTAACTTGTCTTTGTTTATTATGGACCCTGAGTCTGCAAAAAAGTTTTTTTAATTTGAATTGAATAATAATAATAATAATAATGTCAGTAACAACCAGCTCTACGAACACACCATTTATACTGGTGGACAATTAATAGACTTCAATTCAAATGACCTGTCTTTCTTTGGAAAGTGGAATTAAGCTTGATGTGTAAAACAGATTATATACTGCTGACAGATTGGGAATTTGTTTACTTAAATATCCACATTATCTCTGTAAATGTCTTGAATTTGCCTTTTTTGCCACCATTTCCCCTTTAATCTCATGTTTTTGTAATTCCTAAGGGCAAGGCACAGGACAAGAGGTGGTGGGCATGTGGCATGTGGGAAGGATGTTAAGGAAAAATGTACTGAGGACAATGTGCATGTAAAAGCCCTGTTTGCCCTGAATAATAATAATTATTGGGAAAAAAAAGAGAGAAACAGTGCATTTTGATTTAGTATCAATTCTTGGCCCTGTGGTGGACTGGCGGCCTGTCCAGGGTGTCTCCCCGCCTGCCGCCCAATGACTGCTAGTATAGGCTTCAGCGTCCCCATGACCTTGAGAGCAGGATAAGCGGTTTGGATAATGGATGAATGAAAAAAGAAAAAAAAAAGATGGCCTGCACATGTAACCTGCACGACAGGGGAATGGGCCTATGCTTGCGCAGGGACAGTTTACAGTCTAATGTCTAAGTTCAGTGGAGATTGGTGTAGGTTTTTTTCTAGACCAGATTCTAGTACTCACCCCAAAGACAACACACACACTCGTGGGTATAGTTTACAATAAAAAAAACCAATTTATTTCAACAGTTCAAAGTAAAGTTATTTCAATATCAATACTAAATTAGATGTGTTATATATATATATATATATATATATATATTTTACTCTATTATACTTTTTAAAAGTTCTTCCTAATATTCTATTTATTGTCTATATCTATCTATATTCTATTTTATACCCTTCTAATATATTACTTATGCAGCCATATTCTACACTAACAAATTAAAGAAAATAATCCAAAATAAAGTATGAGTGCACTCAAAGAAAATAATAAAGAAAAGAAAAGGGGGAATGATTCAGTCTTCCAATCTGTGCAAGGTGCAATGTCCAGATCCTACCACAATCACAGGGGCAAGTTAATGTAGAGGCGATGATGATGAATCCAAATCCAGGGCGATGATGGGGGCAATCCAAAGGGGGTATCCAAGGGTTCCAAACGGTGTAGCAAGGGGAGTTGTTCGGGGTACAAAAAAAACCCAGTCAGGATTCCAGCAGCGTACAAAACACAAGAGAAAAGAGTCTTCCTTCTTCCTTCAACGGGAGATCATCTGTCAAGGAAGCTTCGTGGGAGGGATCTTTTTTGCCGTAGTTCAAATGTCCTGTAGCTCAAATATCCGTAGTTCAAATATCAATAATTCAGGTATCCATAGTCAAAGTTGTCCGTATTTCTAAATATCCGTATTTCTCTTCTCTATTGTCGACGGTTGTTTGCAGGGTTTAAACTCTGTAGCTCGTGTGCCTCCTAGAGGCTACTCGTGGAACTTACATATGTCACAGGGTACATGTAATCATGTGGGTTACATTCTCCCCCTCTAAACCGCATCAGTGTCTGCATGCGTCTAAACACTGTATGGTCTTGCAGAGGGCACTCTAGAAGAATCAGGGACATTTCTGCCCAAACTTTCGAAAAATGAGGCCATGGCTAGGACTAAAGGTCTTCCTAGTTCACCATAACAGAGTCTCTCAGGGGGATGTCTTTCTCTGATAGATCTTCTGATCGGTTCGCTCTCAGACGGGTTTCCGTCAGACAGGTCAGCCTGGCCTGTCACACCAGTGGGCGGTGCACTCTCGGGTTCAAGTGGGTTGTTTTCAGGTGAACGTCCTTCAATAGGTCCAAATTGAGGTACAACAGTAGTGGATGATGCGGGGTCTCCCTCAGGTAAGTGTCTTCGAACAGGTTGAGAGAATTCATCTGTGACTACTTCTGTCTCACGCCCAATTGGTTTCTTTTCAAGTAACTGATTGTGAACAGACTCAGGGGTATGGGGTACTTCACTAAGGAGTGGACTATCAGATTGGGAGAACTCCGACGGACTTGGATTCAACCCGACTGGGTTCAACAGTTCCGTGGCACGTGCTAGAGGGGTGGCCTGTGTGGTTGTCCTAATGCTTTGGGGAAACCTTGTGGAGATCTGTGGATAGCAATCCTCATCCTCGTCACTGCTGGGCATATCTGGGTCAACAATATTGTCGTGCCTGGTCTGCTGCGAGACTGTTTCCCTGCATCTCAGCCTCCTTGTTGGTAAGTTTGTGTCAGGTTCTGAGACTTTATCTGTAACAGGTAGAAAGCCGCAGGGCAGAAGAAGGTCTCTGTGAAGGGTACGGTGTGGACCTTCACCCTGTTCTTGCTTGACGACATACACTGGGCCATCTCCCATCCTCTTCACCACAGTATGGACTTCCTTTTCCCATCTGTCCGCAAGTTTATGTTTTCCTCTTAAATTGACATTCTTCACCAGGACTCTATCTCCGGTAACAAGTTCTGCGGCTCTGATCTTTTTATCAAACCTGGCTTTATTCTTCTCTCCCATCTTCTTAGAGCTTTCAGAAGCAAGTGCATAGCTGTCTTGGAGGCGCTGTCGAAGATGTTTAACATACTCTGAATGCGACTTGAATCCAATTTGGTCTGGTGTAAGGCCTAGAACCAGATCAATGGGTAGTCTTGGCTGTCTACCAAACAACAATTCATATGGAGAGTAGCCTGTGGTGTCATTTTTCGTGCAATTGTATGCATGGACTAGCGGTTTGACAAAGTCCCTCCAATGATATTTATCCTTGTCTTCTAGTGTCCCGAGCATGCTGAGAAGGGTCCTGTTAAATCTCTCGACAGGGTTTCCACGTGGATGGTATGGCGTGGTTCTGATCTTTTCGGTTCCAATCAGACAGCACAACTCCTTGATGGTGTGGGATTCAAAATCTCTCCCCTGGTCACTGAGAAGGCGACTTGGAAAACCATACTGTACAATGAAGTTTTCCCACAGTGTTTTGGCAACCGTATTCACCTTTTGGTCTTTCGTGGGGATGGCAACGGCAAACTTGGTGAAGTGATCCGTGATGACGAGGATGTTTCTAGTGTCCTTACTATCAGGCTCAATACAGAGGTAATCCATACACACCAGTTCAAGGGGATAACTGGTCTGTATATTCTCCATATGAGCAGCATGCTGGGAATTGGCTTTCCGCCTCACGCATCTTTCACAAGTCCTACACTTCTGTTCAACAGACTGAAACATCTTTGGCCAGAAAAATCTGGAACGAACAAGATGAAGGACACGCTGAGCGCCAAGATGACCGACTTCATCATGAAGGCCTTGCAATGCTCTTTCTCTGTGGCTACTAGGCAGCACCAGCTGATAGATCTGATTCCCACGATCAAGACATTTCCTGAACAGTACTCCATCTATAAGCTCTAGTCTATTCCATTCTCTAAGGAGCAGCTTGACTTCTGACAGTTCAGAGGACATCTCTTGAAAAGTGGGTTTTCGGTTTCCTTGAATGAAACTGATCACACGTCTGATAGATGGATCCTGTCTTTGAGACTGATACCAGTCATTGTGAGTCATTCCAGGGAGGGTGCCTTGTCCAGAGAACACAAAGTCATCAGGGATGGCAGAAGCATCTAAAGCTAAGGATTCGGCAAGAATGGGGAGTTCTGGCTGCAAATAGTCAGCCAAAGTGGTCACAGAGTGGCGTTGACATAAAGCAGACAGCATGTCACCAGAAACAGTTTTGCTTTCTCCATCCAAAACCCTTTGCTTCAGCTCTTCTATCCTCGCTTTCTCCTGCTTGAACTCCTCATCTTCTTCTGACGGACTCTGGGGTCTTCTGGACAACCCATCGGCATCTTGATTGCTGATCCCAGCCCTATACTTTATGGTGAATCTGTAGGTTGACAGAGCGGCTAACCAGCGATGTCCTGCTGCATCAAGCTTTGCTGTGGTCAACACATAAGTTAGGGGGTTATTGTCTGTTAAAACCTGAAATTCTGTTCCATAGAGGTAATCATGGAACTTCTCACAGATGGCCCATTTCAAGGCGAGGTACTCTTGCTTGTGGGCAGGATAGTTTTGTTCACTTCTGGATAGTCCTCTGCTGGCATAAGCTACAACCCTCAGCTTCCCATCGTGTTCCTGATAGAGCGCAGCACCGAGACCATCGCGGCTGGCATCAGTATGCAGGACGTAAGGAAGATTGGGATTGGCGAAGGCAAGAACAGGGGCCGAAGTCAGTTTATCTATGAGAGTTCTAAAAGCAACGTCACACTCTTCAGTCCACTCATTTCCAAAAGGTAAGGTGGGATTGATGGAAGTCTTGACCCTGTCCTTCTTGTAAATCTTCCCTCTTTTCCTTTGAGCAACATAGCCAGCAGTTAGAGCATTCAATGGCTTTGCTATTTTAGAGTACCCTTCCACAAAACGTCGGTAATATCCAGCAAATCCTAGGAAGCATTTGAGCTCTTTTCTGTTGGTGGGTTGAGGCCATTCTCTCAAAGCAGAGACTTTGCTTGGATCTGTGTGGACTCCATTGGCATCTACAACATGGCCAAGGTATTTAACAGAAGTCTGGAAAAAATGGCATTTTTCAGGGGACAACTTTAGGCCATAGTCTTTGAGCCGGTTCAACACTTTCATCAATCTGGCCTCGTGCTCTTCTAGTGTGTCAGAGAAGACAATCAGGTCATCCAGAAATACTAGTACTTCATTGAGATGCAGGTCTCCAACACATTTCTCCATCAGTCTCTGAAAGGTGCTTGGTGCATTTGTCACACCTTGGGGCATACGATTAAACTCATAGAAGCCTAGAGGGCAGACAAAAGCGGTCTTGTGCTTATCTTCCTCTGCAACTTCTACTTGATAGTAGCCTGACTTCAGATCCATGACAGAAAACCATTTGGCTCCACTAAGAGCAGAGAAGGTGTCTTCGATGTTGGGGAGAGCATAGGCATCTTTGATCGTTCTCATGTTCAGCTTCCTGAAATCTATGCAGAGTCTTATTGCACCATTCTTCTTCTTGACAACTACAATGGGGGAAGCAAATGGAGACTCTGACTCGCGAATAATTCCAGCGTCTAGCAGCTCTCTTAGGTGTTGTTTGACAGCTTCTCTGTCAGAGGGATGAATGGGTCTGGGTCGCTCTCTAAAAGGGGCCTCATCCTGGAGTCGGATGCGATGTTTTACTGCAGTCGTATGACCATGAGACAAGTCATCAACAGCAAACACCTCTGGCATGCTGTTCAGCTGGTGTGTGATCCGTTTTTTCCACTCTTCTGGAATGGGGGAATCTTCCAAATCAAAGTTGGTGGTGTTACTCTGAGACTGAGGGATGTCAGGCACAGTCATATTTTGGGATTCAGACGGCATCACATACTGTGCTACCATCATTTCAGCTATCACCTGCCTTGGATGCAGTGTGACACTACGATCAGTCACATTTCTGAGAATGACAGGAATCTTGTTTAAAGATCGAAGTGGAGTTTCTATCAAGGAATTTTCAACGAACACTCCACCAGGTAAGGAAACGGTTTCAGGGGATTCGACCACGAAAAGGGAACGTGGGAAATGTTTCTTCACTCTGACATCTCCAAAGACAGACACTTTTCTTCCTGGTGGAATGGTGACAGGATGGCGTCCATGCAACTTAACATGATTGGCTGAAATCTCTTCCTGATGACTTAGGGCAACATGCTGGAACAGCAAGATACAGTCACTATTGATATTGGGCCTTTGTAAGAATTCTCTTCCATGCTTTTCTATGCCACCTTCATATAATCTGTCAAGGACATTGGTTCCAATCAATAGGGGAATCTGAGTGTTAAAATGGCAATTTGGCACAATGAGAACTAATGAAGAGACCTGTTCAGCTACGCCAGTGATGCTGCTGGGGAAGGAGATGAGGGCTTGGATATAACCCTGGTAAGGAACATGTTGGCCACCTGCACCTTCTATCTGGAAAAGAGTCTGAATGGGCTGGATGGGGAGGAACGATAAGTGGTTCAAGTAGAATGTCTCTGAAATGGTTGTTACTTGGGAACCGGTGTCAAGGATTGATTCACATTCTATTCCTTCAATGGAGACAGATGCAGTGCAGCGTGGCCCTACAAGTTCACAGGGAAGGGATAGGCTATTTTGGTATCTTTGTCTGTATCTATTTTTTCTTGTCTGGGTTCTATTCATAATATCATTAATGGGTTTGGGACTGTTATGCTGGTACTTAGCTCCTGAACGTCCCGAAACAGGAGCTGCTACTAGTTTAAAGGCATGGAGGTGAGGGTATGCGTATTCCTGTGAGCTTCACGTTTTTGTCTCAGCTTGGTGTTCTTTTGATGGACAAGAGCGGGGTTGGGGGCACTCACACAGTGGGCAGCAATGTGACCATCTCCACCACATTTAAAGCAGAACCATGGCTTGGGAAAACGACGCGTGTAAATTCGAGGTGTGGAGGCATTCATGACCATGCAGCTGGTTTCAATCTGAGTTCTGTTTGGCTGTGGTTCTTCCTTGATGGAGAGGGTTGCAATTTGTTTCTTTAACTCAGCTACCTCATCGCGGAGTTTCTGTGTGTCTTCATTTTTGTTTTCGGCTGGGCCTTCGATTCCATAAACAGTGTGGGCATGCACTGAAGCTTTTGAGCTCCCTAGATGTTTCTTCATCCTATCTAGTTTAGCTGAACGACGGCCTTCTTCTGTCCTAAGCTGATGAAGCAATTCAGGAAATGAGGGTGGGCTATTTTTTTTCTGTTCAAGCTGAAGACCTAAAATCAACGAGTGGTCCCAGCATCCTCTGCAGAACTGTCTTATTAAGTGTTTTTCTGAATCTACAAGTGAAGCTCCCCCTCTAGAGATGACTTTAGTGAGGAGGGTCGGAAGTCTGAATAAATAATCAGATGGCTTCTCTCCAGAATTCTGGTTTGCACTCAAGAATGCAGCAAAAAGCTCTTCTCCATCTTCTACGACTCCAAAGGCTGATTCGATGTGGTTTACGTACGCAACAGGGTTTGCATTGACACCAAGCGGTTTCACCATGTCAGAAGCTGGACCAACCAAACTCTCTAGAACCTTTCTGATTTTTTGTGAATCGGTGACATAGGTGTCACTTAGAAGCAGCTCAACTTGAGTTCTCCAAGCTTCATAATCTACTTCCCCATTTGGCTTTGGAAGCCTACCTGAGAAGGTTCGAATTTTACTTGGGCTACTGTATGGTTGTGTTGACTCATTCTTAATAACATGTTCTACTACTACGTTCTGGATGCTCGGGGGATTAATGATGTCTTCTTCAAGGCTCATTGAATTACGCATGGATGAGTGTGTGGTTGGAGCACGGTGAATGTCAGATATAGATGGCCGTCTGTTACATTCTTGGGTCATGCTAGGCATGTGCTCAACATCAATGCTAGGCTTAGTGTCTTGCATAGGGCTGTGTTCCGGTAAAGACGTGTTGTCAGTTTTCTGTGATGCTGTAGACCGAATGCGCCTCAGTTCATTTTTTAAGATGGAGGCATAGCCTGACATGGCACTACCACCAATAGCGCTGAGTTCTTCGAGATACTGCTGGGCTAAGTCTTTGCCTATTTCCTCTTGACATATTTGTCTAATTGTTCTGACATTCCATAGAGTAGTTGGATCAACAGGGCTAGGTATAAGGCCAAGGGTATCTGGGGTTATCCTGGTGATTGACTTTTCACACTCAAATTCTATTATTACCCTACCATTAGGTTGGTTGGGCTCATCCACAACTCTGATGCAGGATGAGATCTTCCCATGTTGTTCGAAGAAGCTTATTATCGTTTCGGCAGAGCTCATTTCATTGACACCTTCAACTAATAAGCAGTTTTGTCCATGGACTTTATACTGATTGCAAAGATCCATATTAACTGTGTTATTTTCAAAATAAAAATATATATAATCAAGTATTTTATAGAGAGGTGTGGTCAGTGGGGTAGTATATGGCCTGAAACGCTAATTAACCAATCTCCTGGCTGGCTCGCCAACTTTCTGTAACCTGCACGACAGGGGAATGGGCCTATGCTTGCGCAGGGACAGTTTACAGTCTAATGTCTAAGTTCAGTGGAGATTGGTGTAGGTTTTTTTCTAGACCAGATTCTAGTACTCACCCCAAAGACAACACACACACTCGTGGGTATAGTTTACAATAAAAAAAAACAATTTATTTCAACAGTTCAAAGTAAAGTTATTTCAATATCAATACTAAATTAGATGTGTTATATATATATATATTTTACTCTATTATACTTTTTAAAAGTTCTTCCTAATATTCTATTTATTGTCTATATCTATCTATATTCTATTTTATACCCTTCTAATATATTACTTATGCAGCCATATTCTACACTAACAAATTAAAGAAAATAATCCAAAATAAAGTATGAGTGCACTCAAAGAAAATAATAAAGAAAAGAAAAGGGGGAATGATTCAGTCTTCCAATCTGTGCAAGGTGCAATGTCCAGATCCTACCACAATCACAGGGGCAAGTTAATGTAGAGGCGATGATGATGAATCCAAATCCAGGGCGATGATGGGGGCAATCCAAAGGGGGTATCCAAGGGTTCCAAACGGTGTAGCAAGGGGGGTTGTTCGGGGTACTAAAAAAAACCAGTCAGGATTCCAGCAGCGTACAAAACACAAGAGAAAAGAGTCTTCCTTCTTCCTTCAACGGGAGATCATCTGTCAAGGAAGCTTCGTGGGAGGGATCTTTTTTGTCGTAGTTCAAATGTCCTGTAGCTCAAATATCCGTAGTTCAAATATCAATAATTCAGGTATCCATAGTCAAAGTTGTCCGTATTTCTAAATATCCGTATTTCTCTTCTCTATTGTCGACGGTTGTTTGCACTCTGTAGCTCGTGTGCCTCCTAGAGGCTACTCGTGGAACTTACTACGTCACAGGGTACATGTAATCATGTGGGTTACACACACATGCAACTACAAGCCTGTTATTACCTCCAATGTCGTTTCATCAGCATTTCACACACATAAGTTACTGTACTTTTTGACCATTTAAAACACTGCATGAGGACACTGAATATCTGTTAAGTCCACACATGACATGAATTGTAGGATGATGAATGAACAATTATCTCTATCTCACGTTGAAATGTGCTTTTAATTGCTAAATATTGGTGTTTGTTTGGAGTTTCCCTGCAGTATTATCAGGGCTGGGGATCAGCGGCGATTTAATATCACAATGATATTTTAGTAAAGATGCAATACATATTGCGAATTTTCAAATATCATGCTACTGCAAACATCTCCATTTGATATGTTGATCCTTTCAAGGCTCAATCTCCTTTCATCTACTATAAAATGGGGCGACAGCGACGATCCACGCACAATGTACGACAAAATGCATTTATGTGACAAAAAGCTTGAAACATGAGTACGCTTCCCTGAGGAAAACATTTAAACAATTCAAATTCAGACATCCAGAGATGTGAAGACCATTACATCAGACCTCCTCACAGCATCTGGTCGTTGTGCTTCAACGTTGCGAATCGGGGGGGAAAAAATCATGTGATATTAAAATCGCCACGGCTTTGTATTGCATATTTGTGCACCAAATCGATTTCCCACCCTCCACCCCTGCACAGTATGTGGCATGTCATTGTGAAACAATAATATGAAGAAAAGGTTTTTGTCCCGCCTGTGACACGCTGACCACAAATCCTTCTGTACTGATGAAAGACCACATGAAGCCAGCCGGGTGACGCCTGGACCCACAGATAATTACACAGCGAGAACGAAAGAGGAATACACTGAAGGAAGGAGATATATGGTGAGAGGGAAAATTAGAAGATGCAGATCGGAAGAGCGATGACATCAGGGAGATGGAGTGAGAGAGACAGAGACAGAGAGGGAAATAGAGAGAGAGCGAGACAGATAGACAGAGGGAGATGTAAAGACAGAAACAGGGATATAGATGGAGAGGGAAAGAAGAGACTTTTGATGTTCTTTAATGAAGGGAGTAACCTCATAAAACAACACAAACACACACACACACACACACACACACACACACACACACACACACACACACACACACACACACACACACACACACACACACACCAACCACCACCATCAGACCTTCGCCACCATCCCCACACACTGTTCAGTTTTACATATGGTTACATGCATATTGATCCCACCAACCATTACAAACATACAGTCAAGCCCCCTCCCCAACAAAACATACAGCCCTTCCTACACACCTAACATGTTCAAAGCCCACAGTATTATTCACCCAGGTGTAATAGTCAATTTTATTTGTATAGCCCAATATCACAATACTCATATTCTGTTCTAAGGCGTGCAGAGACAAGTGCCCTGAATAGGGCCACTGGATCCACACACCCACTCCCTCTCACCTTGTTCCTCCTTGTACACCATGTTGCAACCTTAGCATGGCCAAACAAAACGTTCACGTGTAAACTTTGCCCTGTTCCTATGTGAGTAGCTAGCCCCAAGATGTACAGCCCCACAGTGAAGCCCACCTCCAGCTTCCCACATAACACCAACGGCAGGTCAAACGATGGTTTCACATGATTACAAATTTGTACACGATTGCAAATTGTGTGGTTATTAACCAGAGTTACAACGGCATTGTGTATGCTAAAATGTTCATTGGGGGTGACGAAGAAGGACAGGATTAGGAACGATTATACTAGAGGGACCTCTCCAGGTTGGACGGTTGGAGACAAAGCAAGAGAGGCAAGATTGAGATGGCTTGGACATGTGTGGAGGAGAGATGCTGGGTATATTGGGAGAAGGATGCTGAATATGGAGCTGCCAGGGAAGAGGAAAAGAGGAAGGCCAAAGAGGAGGTTTATGGATGTGGTGAAGGAGGACATGCAGGTGGCTGTTGTAACAGAGGAAGATGCAGAAAACAGGAAGAAATGGAAACAGATGATCCGCTGTGGCGACCCCTAACAGGAGCAGCCGAAAGTAGTAGTAGTAGTAGTAGACAATGGCAATGTGTACTATTAACAGAGGATTGGGGAATAGTTGCAATCACAGCACTGTAAGATGGCAACAGCCCCCCTCGGTTCAGGGAGGGTCGTTCCCTCTTCATATAGATGGCCTCTTTGACTCCCCGTTCAAACCAGCATTCCTCCCTATCAAGGATGTGCACAGCCTCATCCTTGACAGAGTGGCCACTGGCCTGTAGATGGGTGTAGACTGCAGAGTCCTGGCCTGACGCGTTAGCTCTTCTGTGTTGTGCCATCCTCTTGGCCATCATCTGTTTGGTTTCCCCAATGTAGAATTCACGGTAGTCCTCCTGGCACTTAACAGTGTACACTATATTGCTCTGTTTGTGCCGGGAAATCTGATCCTTGGGGTGGACCAATTTCTGGCGCAACATGTTTTAGGGTTTGAAAGTAACTGAGTCACAGAGTTTGGAAAATAAACGTCTCAACTGTTCCGACATTCCCGCCACATATGGAATCACCACTGATTTACGCTTAGGCAGCTGTTGTCCTTCTCTCTTCAATCAGGTGGTACACTGTTTGGGCATCTTCCTGGCTTTGACAAACGCCCAGTTTGTCAACTATTCCCCAATCCTCCGTGAAAAGTAAACATGGCCATTGTAACTCTAGTTAATGACCATGGCAATTTGCATGTGAAACTGATTGTTGCTTTGGTCGTTATGCAATTGTGCTGTTTATAAGTGTGGGGATACCTGCAGCCAGTTTAGACTGAAGAAGTCACTCAAATGAGTGATGAAACGTTTCTCACAATAAATGTTGTGTCCGGATGAACTGTTTCAACTAGGCAGACAAAAAACAAACAAAAAAACAAAAAAAATGGTTCCCTCAGTCCTAACTTTGGAGCACACACAACCTGCTCCTCAACAAATATAAAAATGGTACTATTGCTAGGGTGTATAGTTGCCCAGACAACGGGCTGCGCCAATGGATCCCTCTACCAACCTGCACAGGCCTGCTAAGACCCCCATCCACTTGTAATAGACATTTTGGTCCATTGTAAAGCATCTTAACCATTGAAATAAAGCTCTGTCCAAGCCCAAAACCTAACAACACTTTGAACAACTACCCGTGGTCCACCTTGTCAAAGGCCTTTTCTTGGTCTAAAGACACAGCCCCAAAAGTGATGTCATTAGTTCTAGACCAGTCCAACATATCTCTTGTTAGAAACAAACATCCATAATAGATCTGCCTGGCACACCATAGGACCGATCCCTGTGCACTGTAGTCTCAATGTATTTGTTCAGTCTATTAGCCAGGCATTTGGCAACCAGCTTGTAGTCCACACAGAGCAAGGCCACAGGCCTCCAGTTTTTCATGTCACTCAAGTCCCTTTTGTTTAGGCAAGAGAGCAAAAAACTGCATGACGGCAGCTCAAAGGCAGTTCTCCTGTTCCAACACATTCACGCAAGACACAAAATAAATCCTGGCCAATAGTGCCCTAAAGGGCCTTGTAAAAGTCCACTGCAAGCCATCAACACCGGAGCGCGACCCGAGTTCATTTGGGAGACAGCCATGGAAAGTACTTCATATGACAATGGAGAGCCCAATTCAGTCTTTTGCAGATCAGAAAACTGGGAGATTAGATCACAGCATCTCTGTACATACAGGGTCGCACCACACAGATCAGAATAAACCTCACAGCCTCCTCCCTCATTTCCCTGCCACTCCTGTGACATTGTCTTTTGATAGATGTAAACAATGCATTTGCCTCTCTTTGGACACATTCCCCTACAGTCCAAAGAAAAAGGCACTTCATGCACTCATTTCTTTTAACATTGAAAACTGAGCTCTCACAAGTGCACCCTTTGCCCTTTCCTGTAGGGACGCCCCCAGTTCTCTGGCTTAACTCAGCTCTGTTGTCACCCAGCCCAATATTACCCCCTGCAACCAACTCTGCTTCCACCTCTCTTAAAATTTGCTCCAGCATCGCCAGTGTTCTCTTGGTCTCTACGTTTCAGAAAGCTGTGTATTGCTGGCAAAAATGCCTAATATGTGCTTTATACCTGCATCCAACCACTGATTTAGGGACTCAAAATCCCTCTTTTCTGTCTACGTCTGAACTCCACAAAACTGGTGCAAAAGGTGGCATCTTGCAAGAGCTTTACATTGAACTTTCAGTATGCAGACTGGCATGGCCCTGAGGAGATTACCAGGTGCGACATGGCTGAGTGGTGATAAAAAAAAACCCACAGAACATAGTATGTTTGCCTTTACCAATCTGTTACTATGACATCTAAAATGTACTATAGTCAGTCCAGCTGTGCTGCAGTAACCCTATCCCCCATCACATTCATCCATGTGAACTGTTTACCCACTGGAAACTTTAGTCTCCATGTATCCATCAAATAACCACTCTGTACTATGTCTCTCAACACACCTGCTGATGTTGTGTGCCCCCCCCCCCCAGCCTATCTCTGGCATGGTCAATAGTGCAATTCCAACCCCCCCCCCCCCCCCCAAGCACCAAGATCACATCAGCACTCAAGTTTAACAATTCCTGCTTTAGCCTGTTAAACTACCTTCTCACTCCATACATTTGGTGCATAAACAGTAACGAACACAATCTCCTTACCCCCCCCCCCCCATAGTAGCCCTGACCACTAGCAGCCTTCCTGTGACCACTTCCTTTTGCGAGGTGACATTAATCGTTAAGTCTGGTGCAAAGAGGATAGCTACACCTGCACTAATATTTGTGCTGTGCCTCATAACCAGAGGGGGGGGGGGGGCAGAGAAGCAGAGGGAAGTAGAGAGAGACCGAGAAGGGGAGAGAGAGAAGGAAAGAGAGGGAGCGAGCGAGAGAGAGAGAGAGAGAGAGAGAGAGAGAGAGAGAGAGAGAGAGAGAGAGAGAGAGAGAGAGAGAGAGAGAGAGAGAGAGAGAGAGAGAGAGAGAGAGAGAGAGAGAGAGAGAGATGAAGGCACTGAGAAATAAGAGATAGAGAACCATCTAGGCTTAAAAGATAGTACTGCTTTGACTCTATTCACTTCTTTGGTCAGTACAATACGGTACAGTACAGTACAATACAGTAAAGCATAGTGTCCCAGTTTCTCTCACTGCTTTGTCTGTGTGTAGTACTGAGAGATGGGCGAGGCTTAGCTTCAACCATACAGCAAAACAGAGATGGGCTCGCTGATGGCGGTGAGAAGCCCTTCACAATCACTGGGTCTAATCCCTTCCCAATCCTCTTACTCCACCGCTGCCTACCGCTATTTCTGTGCACTTTCTGTGTCAGTGGAAGTGGTGTCGCAGGAAACGGCATGATAGCACACTCGCACACGGACACACACCAATTCACACGCTTGTTCACAAGGATACACACTTTGGGTGTTATCGAAACATGTCCAGTTGTGGTGTAGCTCATCCTGAGAATGAAAAAACTGCAGATGTAGTCTTTAGGGACCAGGAAATTACATCAGCATTCTTAACTGAGTCCCAACATATTAAACCTAAACATTGCCGTTTACTAATGGCCTCCTGTATGTTTCAGGGAATAGGACCGGTCATTCAACAGGATTAGGACGGGCCCTACATGAATTCAGCTTTGAGTGGCAGGATTTGACCAGAAATGTAAAGCGCTTTGAGTGGCTGTTGCAGTTAGAAAATCACTATATAAGATGCAATTTGACTGATTATTTGTTTGTTTGATTGATTGATTGATTGATTGATTGATTGATTGATTGATTGATTGATTGATTGATTGATTGATTGATTGATTGATTGATTGATTGATACAAACTGTCAATCTGCACATAAACAGTTATATCTTGGAAAACATAATCTACAATATTGGCCAGTTTAAAGGCATCAACAGCAAAGAGCTTCCCAAAAAACACCAAGACTGACTTTTCTATCTATCTTAAGGACAATTTTAATGATAGAATTAACCAAATAATTGATGCAGGTACAAAATATTTGTCTGTTATAATAATGATTGTAAAATATCCATCCATCCATTATCCAAACCGCTTATCCTGCTGTCAGGGTTGCGGGGATGCTGGAGCCTAACCCAGCACTCATTGGGCGGCAGGCGGGGAGACACCCTGGACAGGCCGGTAGGCCATCACAGGGCTGGTACATACACACACACACACACACACACACACACACACACACACACACACACACACACACACACACACACACTCACACTGTACACAGTAAGTCAAAAGAAACAGAATCATTTTGGTCTTCTTGCATGCTCAATAGTCCAGGTAAGAAAATCACAGAAAGTTTGAATCAGTTCATCTGGACACAACGTTTACTGAGCGAAACGTTTCATCACTCATTTAAGTGACCTCTTCAGTCTCACTGACTGCAGGTATCCCCACACTTATACACAATACAGCGGCAATAACGACTGAAAACAATGATCGGTTTCATATGCAAATTGCCATGAACATTAACTAGAGTTACAACGGCCATGTGTACTATTCAGAGAGGGTTGGAGAACAGTTGCAATCACAGCATTGTAAGATGGCGACAGAACACACTGCGCCAGAGATTGGTCCACCCCAAGGAATGGGTCCCCTGCACAAAAAGAGCAATATAGTGTATGCTATTAAGTGCCAGGAGGATTGTTGTGACTTGTGCATTGGGGAAACCAAACAGACGCTGGTGAAGAGGATGGCACAACACAGGAGAGCTAACACATCAGGCCAGGACTCTGCAGTCTACACCCACCTACAGGCCAGTGGCCACTCTTTCAAGGATGAGGATGTGCACATCCTTGACAGGGAGGAACGCTGGTTTGTACAGGGAGTCAAAAGAGGCCATCTATGTGACGAGGGAATGACCATCCCTGAACCGGGGGGGGGGGGGCGCTTAGAGTACATCTGTCGCCATCGTACAATGCTGTGATTGCAAACATTTCCACATCCTCTGTGAATAGTACACATTGCCATTGTAACTCTAGTTAATGGCCACGGCATCGTTGGTTTTGGTGGTTATGCCACTTTGTAAGGGTGGGGGTACCTGCAGTCAGCTGAGACTGAACAGGTCACTTAGATGA
Organism: Lampris incognitus; assembly: GCF_029633865.1. NCBI lineage: Eukaryota > Metazoa > Chordata > Actinopteri > Lampriformes > Lampridae > Lampris > Lampris incognitus. The sequence goes on from NC_079211.1 coordinate 126,849,011, forward strand.
GTGATGAAACGCTTCTGTCAATGAACGAGTCCAGACAAACTGATTCAACTTTCTGTGAGAATCATTTTAGAGTTTAAACCGTTGCGCATCTGATTTGGAAAATGTCCCACAGGCCGAGGCTTAGTCTGTACTGACATACAACAACAAATAAAAAAAAATTTTGATTTGGAAATCTATATATAAAAAAAGCCTAAAGAGTCTTTGAAAAACACTGACCTAGGTGAATGTGTGTGCAAGGTGGATTATATAGCTTCATAACAGAGCAATAGTTAGGGAGGTTTAACCCATGAAAATAGCACAGTACATTTCATTTCTGAAAGTATTCTGATCAGGCCACAATTAGCTAACTATAGACAAATACAGAATTATAGAATAAAAAAATTATACAACAAATGGTGGTTTGATATTCTAGCTGGAAACAGCCCAACGGTACGGCGCCTGTGTTTGGATGTGTATGTGCAAGTAAAGAAAAAGGAATATACCATCTTATTTTCCTTTTAGTCTTTTCTGGTAGGAGCATTTGGCTAGTAAATATAACGGCAGGTGGCTGAGTTATAGTCGTTATCAAAATGAAAATCATTATTATCCTATCACATATCCTTGGAGCGGACCTCCTATCTCATCGGGGGATTACTGGTCTCTATCCTCCATCCAGCATTGCTGCGATTCTTGGAAAAACGTTTTCATCGTATGTTTGGTTTCATCATACAGGTCATGCATGCTCAACCCTGTTTACATCGGGCTGTATTCGTTTTGCTGACAGTATTGTCTAAAGCGATTTGAAATGAGTCATAATTTGATGGATTATGAACACGTCCAAACGGAGATCCGTGCGTAATTGCGCTGCGCTCCAGTGCGCAGCCCCGCTCAGAGGTCCGCGGTTTGCATGGGAGGGTTTAACACGGACGGACACATATTTACCACATGTGCACGAAATAACACCAATCTGTACGTCTTTCGTTATGTAAAATCTCTAAATGAGATTCCTATGACATAAAGGGGCAGTCCATCGCTTGATTTGTCTAGCTGGAGGTCGTCTCAGTCCTACTTCGGTGCGCTTCACTTGAGCAGAGTGTCAACTGAAGCCCCTAATCCCACGGGACTAAGATTAGCGGGTGAGGATTTGCGAGGACCAGTCCCTGGTTTTACCCAAAACAAATGCCAATGTGAGGCCAATGTGTGCCGTACAATCGAAGTGGGTGGTGTGGGTGGGGGTGTTTGCTCCAATTTGATCAAACGACACAAAAATCCCAGACAGGAGATTTTATCTCTCCAAACGCACCTCGGTGCGAAAACAAGCGGCAGTCGTTTGCGCGTCTGTTCCTTAAAGCGCTCCATGACGCAACACGAGGTTACACTTCATTCGCGGTAGAAATATTCACAATTAAGACTTCATGGTCTTGTATTGAAATACTAAATAAAGAATTCCAAATATCGAAGACCAAAAGCCACTGACATGACAGCTGTATCGTATTGGTCTCTTTTTTTAATCAATAACCATCCATTGCTTTGAAACAGTGTAATTGCAACATCATATAATCTTTGGATTCATTAAAAAGAAATGTGTTTCTTACTCTCTCCAGCTATGGCTTTTAGTCCCAGCGGTGGCATGATGAGTCCTTTGCTTTGGATGCGTCTCCACCTTCCCTCCTCCTCTCTCCTTCCAGTCTAAACCCGACCCGGACAATAAATAAATAAATTAAAAAATAAATAAATAAAAACTACCGCACCGGTCTACAGACGTGTGAAATCTTCCAACCGCTAGGACCGACGTCAAGTTAGAGGGAATTAAATAACCACTTCCTGTTTGGGAATCTCAGAATAAAAGCCGACCATGGTCGCGTTCCACACGTTCCAGAGCGCACATTTTAAAACGTCACATTGGTTTTCTCATCGAGGGGACTGCCAAAAACAATAAATAAATACACAAGTCTTAACCAGACTAACCACTTTAAATGAATACTTTAAACTTGGCTGCAGAGTAAACAAAACAGGCTTGCTTATCTTGATAATTGTGCAAACACCGAGTATGTAGAGTATGTTTTTGGGCCACACTGGATTATGTTGATTAAAGTTTTCGGAATGTTTTTTTTTATTTTTAATATCTAGAGGGCTTCAATGCTTTACATCCAGACTTGGAGAGGGAGCGCCTGTCGCTTCATTTGCTTGACGGCCCAAACTGCAGTTGTGGCCGATGGGGAGCATGTCTATGTTTGTTCCCTCAGCCCTATTTCATTGAATTTACCTAAATTTAACCTATCCTACCTTCATTTAACCTACCTTAACTTCTACCTAACCTTAACCTATAGCTAACCTATTCGATAGCCAGGGAACATGGGGCTGACCTCAGCCGATACTTTCACACTGTCATAGTGTAAACTACTAATAAGACACGTTAGTCCCTAGCTAACGGGCCCGACCCTTTAGCCGAGCGGTTGATGTCGCCTTGTGGTGCAGTACACCCCATATCGAATCCCGCACCGGGCAAGAAAATAACCGGTTACATTGGTGGCAGCGGTAGGGACTAACGTGTCTTATTAGTAGTTTACAATAGTATAGGGTAAAAAAAATCAGTAAAAAGTCAACTTTCTGTCGCTTCCGATTCTGTCTGTGATCACATATATTGTGTATCAACATGGCATGTAACACAATATCGTTGTTTCTGTTGCCTGGTGACTGCGTCATGACTATAAGGATGTGATTTGATCCTGGATAGTAAAATGCTAACAGCCCTGTTAGCATTTTGTTAGCCTGTTAGCCTCTCCTGCCGCGTGCCTCTGCGTAAGGCATGCGTGTACGTCCGGTTAGTACGTGTTGTTAGTGTGTTTGTTATGGTACGGGGACCAAGTAAGTAACGCCGCCGGTGGCCAACAACTGCAGTTGTATTGTCGCCTTTTCAAGCAGATCGCTGCAGTAACGCGGTGGCTTCGTGGGGGGTGTTGGCTCGATGCCCCCTGGGTTACCTGTCGAATAGGGTCATCGGTTAAGGTTAGCTAAACGTTTGGTTGAGGTTGAGGTTAAGTCTGGTTATGGTAGGTTAGATTAACTTTAGGATAGATTCAATTCAGTGAAATAGGGCTAAGGTAACGACACACTCCCTTCATGGGCCAATGTGAAAAGAAACAAAACACAGTGTAGTTGTTAAATTCATAGGACCGTAGAGGTTATTCTGCAAAATGCAATTTAAGTGCCACAGACTTTGTACTGTAACGCTGCCATGATTTCCTCCCCTTCATGGTTTTGTTCTGTCGGTGTTTGGGTTTGAGATTAAAGCAAACACAAATGAGTAGCACAGACATCTCCGGGCTGTTTGTGTTGGATAACATCTCAGAAGAGTCTGTGGTTTACTCTGCCGGGAATCAACAAACAGTGACCCACTGTGTCCATGAATTCGACCTATTTCTGAATTTTTAGTAGTCCTATGAATTTAGCAGCCATATGTTTTTCAAACGGCCCTGTGATGGTCTGGCGGCCTGTCCAGGGTGTCTCCTCGCCTGCCGCCCAATGACTGCTGTGATAGGGTCCAGCAATCCCCGTGACCTTGAGAGCAGGATAAGCGGTTTGGATAATGGATGGATGTTTTTTTACACTGCCCCCTGAAGACCTCATTACAAAGTGTTTAAGCACATCAAAAGTTTTAAAAAGGTGCTTATTGATACATATTCTCAAAGTTGTGTACCTGGGTTAACATGTTTTTTGGCAGTCCAGTAAATGAGTAAATGAACTTATGTTAATATGAACAATGAAAAAGACCTTACAGTGGTGGGGGAGTTGATATTCAAAGACCACTTTGGTTTTGTTGACATCCTTACATTAGATGTGGTTTCTCTTTGAATAGTGAACACTCCCCCCCCCCCCCAAATAAATCATGCAGCACATTTCTTTATTATTGTGGATGGTGTACTGTGTGCAATTTCTCCTGACCTGTCCTTCATCTGTGTGTATAATGTAGGACTTCGGTGTTGTTGCATGTTGAGTGACAGTCCCCTGTTTCTTCTCTCTCCGAAGCCACACATTTTGGCCCAACTGCAGTGGTGGTAAAGGACGAGCTCTGTGATGCAGGTTGTAGCGGTGTTGCTGGTTCTCTTTTGCCTGCTTCTCAGACTTCCTGAATCCTCGGATGTTCAGCCAACGTGGGCGTAAGGATGTCAGGAGCTGTGGTATGGTGGTGCGTATCTGTCTCCCCATGAGGAGTTGTGCAGGGGAATAACCACTTTCCAAAGGTGGGGCGCGGTATGATATCAAAGCCTTTGTTTTCTCACCTCCTCCTTTCCACAGTCTTTGTACAGTAGTCACTGCACGCTCCGCCTCCCCGTTCACCTGTGGATACCTGCTGGTAACGTGTAAAACCATACTCCGTGCCGAAGTCTTTGAAGACTGCACAGCTGTATTGCGGCCCGTTATCAGACATGACTGTTTCTGGTATTCCATGGTGGCTGAATGCCTCCTTCAGAGCGGCAATGACAGCGTTGGCAGAAGCTACCTTGAGGTGGGCTACCTCAATGTAGCATGAAAAAATAATCCACAACGAGAAGGTGAGTATTTTCCTCCCAGAAGAATAAATCTGTACCCTACCCATTGCCAGGGTCTCTTGTACTGGAGTGGTCAGCAAGGGCTCTCTATGCTTTGCCCTGTGCTGTGAACATGAGCTGCAGTTCTCCACCATCTGACTGATGCGTACAGACAGTCCTGGCCATCAGACAGACTGGTGGGCCTTTGCCCTGCACTTTACAATACTTTGGTGACCACTGTGGAGGTAGTGGAGGATTTCTTGTCTCATGCAGTGAGGAATCACAATTCTCTGTCCTCTGAGAAGCAGCTCTCCAGCCAAGATGAGGTTTTCTCTTTTATGCCAGTATGACCCCAGCTCTGGTGGGAGGGCATGTTTGTCAGGCCAATCAGTCTCACAGTACTTGATTAGTTTTGCACAGACGGGATCGGCTTTCTGATTCTCTTGAATCACTTTCAATCTTGCTTCTGTAGCAGGAAGGCTTTGAATGACTGCATCCACAAACACTTTGACATCTGTCTCGTTGTCTTTTTCTGCTTGTGTGAATGTATGTTTCACAGGGGCTCTTGATAATGAATCTGAGGTTATCAAGTGTTTGCCAGGCACATGCGCAATGTCAAACGTGAACCTCATCAGCCGCAGCCAGAATCTCAGTACTCTCGGGGGAGCTCATCTAGTGCCTTGGTACGCAGCCGTGGCACTAGTGGCTTGTCATCAGTCTCTAATTTGAACTTAAGTCCCAGGAGATAGGGCAAACACCCCCAAGGCCAAAGGATGAGGCATCAGCAGCTACACTTCTCTGCTGTTGGTGAGTATGGAGCCAACATGCATGGGGAACTCAGTTCGGTTTTCAGTCTCTGAAATGCCTCTTTCGGTGGTGTCTCCCAGCACCATTCATTTTTCTCACTGAGCAGGTCTTTGATCGGGTGTGTGTATGATGCAAAGTGGGGTAAAAACTTGCCCAGATAGTTGACCATCCTCATCACTCTCCTCACACCTTCCACCCTGGTAGGTTCAGGCATCTCCATGATAACTCTGACCTTGCCTGGATCTGGTGTCACACCGTCTGCTGTGACCTGGTGACCCACGAACATGATGCTGTCCTTGGCGAACTCACATGTTTCATTGTTCAGCATCAGTCCTTGTTCTTTCAGCCTCTTCAGCACCTGATGCAGTCTCTCATTGTATTGCTGCATGTTTTCTCCATACACTAATATGTCATCAGCATGACACACTACTCCTGCACACCCCTCCAGGATCTGTGACATGCAACGCTGGAAATGTTCAGGGGCTGATGAGATCCCAAACGGTAGGCGGTTGAATGCATATCTCCCAGATGGGGTGATGAATTTTGTCAGGAGTGAGCTCTCCTCTAACATTGGGATTTGCCAGAAGCCAAAGGTGGCATCCAGCTTCATGAACACCTTCGCCCCTGCCAGCATGGCTAGTGTATGGTCTACCGCTGGGAGGACGTGTCTCTCCGCATGCACTTGTTCCAAGTGTATTAGGTCTACACACAGTTGTATCTTCCCCTGAGGCTTGGGCACCACGACCATGCCAGCACACCATGGTGTGGATTGTGTCACTTTAGAAATCACCCCCGGAAGTAACACGGGGATTCAAACTGGAGTTCCCTGTGTTGGGAGGCAACGGAATAGACCGCTACGCTACCCGGAGGAGTCCAGGGGATGAAATCAGCACATATAACCGTTATATATGCTGGTCCAAGATTTAAAACAATAATGACCCTTTTTTAACCCCTTTATGAAAATACACATAAAGACCCCTTTATGACCCTGTACAAAATACTGACAAAAAATTAAAAACTCATTAATAACTTTTTAGTTGTATATTGCAATAATATCCAAAGGAATTGAATCAAGTGCAACTGGACTTGGTATATATCCGTGAAGACGTTTCGTCTCTCATCCAAGAGGCTTCCTCAGTTCGTGCCTTTCTGACTAGACCAAGCTAGTATTACTGGCTGGTTATGAAAACATCGGAACACAAAGAGCCATGGACATCTATAGCTCTGATAACGACTCCAAACAGTGGCGCCCCCAAGGGGTGGCCAGGGGTGGCCACGGCCACCCTGATACTATCCCTGGCCCCCGCTGCCCCCCCCCCAGCCACGAGTCGCATATGCAGAATATGCTTCTGATTATGCATAATATGCTTCTATCTGATATTTTACATTAGGTGCTGTTCATTTAAATCAATAATGTATATTTTTCATAACTCTCATATTGACAGTTTTCAACCAGCCTATACAGTATACTACAACAGCATCATAGAATTCCCGAAATTCAGTCATGGCTTTTGGTTTTGGTGTGCCACCCCAAGATTTTCAGTGGCCCCATTTGGCCACCCCTATGAAAAATTTCTGGGGGCGCCACTGACTCCAAAGAGGATAAATATCTGAGTTTCATCACCAGCCAGTCAGACTAGCTTGGTCTAGTCAAAAGGCACGAACTGAGGAAGCCTCTTGGATGAGAGGCGAAACGTCTTCACGGATATATACCAAGTCCAGTTGCACTTGATTCAATTCATTTGGATAACCATGACCTGGATGAATGAGAACCTTCACAGACATATTGCAATAATAATGTACGGTTTCGAAAAAATCCCATGGCACACCTGGACTTGCCTGCGGCATATGTTCAGTTAAAACTGCTGTAACTTACAAAACGAGTGCGCTGATAGGCTACTTGTTACTATTTAAACCATTCTAATGGCGTGTTACAATATAAGTCTGTGACTACTGGAATATGTCCTGGAACGCCTCTTTATGAAATATGCTACTTTCCATCGCAAAAGCCTTTGAATACTTCAGAATCACCTGTCAACAATAAAAGACTATATAATTACCGGCAAGGACTAGGATTCTAAATCTAGTGGACTATGTCCTGGAATGCCCCCCCCCCAACTGTAGCTGACTGTCGTATAAAGTGTACATACGTAATCGACCCCCCCTCCCCCCGGCTGGTCCCAGTGGATAAATCCAGGCTGACTTTCTTTCCGAGTACACCCCTGGGGGAGGGTCTACATTTCATATTTTTCACCGCATTTAATTTCTCATTCCATACATTATAATGTAGGTAAACTCTTACGTTACATTTTTTTTGTCCTACAGCTTTTTGAGATTGGAACGCTTTTAATTTTGAGGCAAACCGGATATGTGTTCCAGTTATTTTCTTCGGACTTGACGTTGTTGCACAGAGATTTGACACGTCCACCGGTCCACCTTGAAAATCCAAACAAATGTTTCTCTTGATTAAAAAAAACAACACACAACATTAGAACTGACGTCAATCAATCAATGAGTAAATTTATAGTCATTTAGTTTATGTTTGTATGAGAAAGAAATTAATTGTCTACATTGCCATCAAATGTCCACGGGAGGGCGGTAGATAGGTTTTATTACCTCCGCCATGGTGTCCGATTGCCGTGTGCGTGCGCGCGCAACATCGCTAAACACGTTTATGTGCTTCAAACTTGCTTCTGGTACACGAAGTCCACTTCGTTAACGTCCAACTATTGTACTGAATTCTATTGTATTGTATTGTATTTTATTGCAGGCGGTGGAGAAAGGTAAATAGACCCAGATCAACGCAATCAGATCACACACGACTGCCTGGCCTCGTCTGTCACTCTTAATAGAAACCCCACCTCCTCCAGGGTGACTCAGTGGGAGGAGGGTGTGTCTCTCTCCCTTCCAAATCCAAATAGCAGTCAGTTTGTTTGCTCATTGCCCAACTTTCTTCTCTTCCGTCCACCTTTGCGGAGTCTTCATCTAAAGTTATGCTAAAGCGTTAGAAGCGGAGGAGCGGACGCACCTTAACAAAGTCGTTTAGTAGACTTATTTATTTATTCATCTTGTTTGTGTTTTTTTTATTAGATTTTCTTCAGTTTGTCTGTTGTTGAACTTCCCACTGGAAATACGCCAGGAAGACAGAGTTGGTCGACATGGGGGACGTGATTTCCAGTCACCTGGATGAGGCCAGGCGGGAGATGATCACAGGTGAGATTGGACGGCGTTCGTGCCAAACTCGCCCTCAAGTTAATTGGCGTTAGAGGGCGGTTTCGTATTCTCAAACCTTCTCTGTAAATCTCACCCATTCGCATGCATGCCTGCATTGCTATTGGAAGTATTAACATGGTAGAAAGAAAGAAAGAAAGAAAGAAAGAAAGAAAGAAAGAAAGAAAGAAAGACAGGTTAACTGTGGAGCAAGGGTGGAGTTCCTTCAGTGTGAGTCCCCCAACTTTATCAAAGCTCCCATTTTACCTTCAGCTGACCTCGTTTGGTGGTTGAAGGAAAGATGGAGACTCAGTTATCAGCATTAGCTTGGGTTGCATGTGTAACTTGGTTTTTTTTGGTAACTATCTAACCTTAATATTAGGCAAGGCATGCTGTTAACATATCTGGGAAACAAGTTTTTTTCTTTATCTGCTGTAAATTTCCCACTCCAAATTGCTGGTGAATCCTTAATATACCAGAAGTTATCACTACTTTACCAGTCAAACTGTAATTCACATTAGAATCCCCCAAAAAGGAAAATGGTTGAAAAGCCAAAAATATTTGGCCAGTGTTAATTTCTCCCCCTCTTTTTCATTCCTGTTAAATCATGTTCAGTGATATCTGCATCAGATGTGAATGGGATGAAGTCTTGATGGTTTTGCTGGTGAGGGTGGATGTGTACTGGGCAGAACATGAACTGCTAATCCTTGTTTGAATACTGAAGCCAGTTGGCTTACTTCTCTTATTACTGTCAAAGCTTGTGAACGTCCCTTTCTCCTTGTTCTTTTTTATTTTTTAAACACATCATAACTAATTGTAAAGCTTTTGTAACTTGATTTTGAATCCATTGTTGTTTAAAACATCATGGGCTACGTTTGTTTTCATGAAGAGTACAGCCAGGCCAAGTAACATGCATGGAAGAAAAGGGGAGACTAACCCTAAGAGGCCAAGGTCCTTGATTTAGTGCGTCATCCCTTTTTTAAGGCCTTGGCCGGCCAATTCACAGTGAGACACATATATCAGAGGCTGGAATCTGAGGAATGCATGAAAAAAGCATGTGTGTCTGTTTCTGGATGGAAAGCACCTCTGAGCCTTGGGCTGCACAGCCAGAAAACACACACACACACACACACACACACACACACACACACACACACACACACACACACACACACACAGTCTGCAACCAACGTACTCCCTTAGTGCAACAATAGTTGAGACAACAGTCTGGATTTACCATTACATGCAAACTTCTCTCTCTCTGTCTAATTTTCCAGATAGACTTCGCATCATCAACAATTATGTATTTTAAGCAGGGCTGAACACTATATGGTTTCAGACTCGACATTGCAATAGTTGCATTGCAAAGGATGCATCAGTCATGTTAGACTGAAATTCATATTGCTTAATAGAAAAAAAAGATCTAGCAAGGTCCACTTTTTATGACTGCTCTTGAAGGAAAAATATTCCAGCGCATCTGACAAGTTACATAGTTTAGCCTGATTAAATGACCTCTTTAACAACTGCCATATTTCCTCCACTGAAACCTCTCTAATCATTATTAGTGACAAATCAGTTTCAAATGGAGCTTTGAAAGTTAAAAGCTGCAATTATGGAGTAAACTTATGCAACTCCTTTTTATACTTTTGATATTGTAATACATATCCCCAAAAACAAAAATATTGCAATGTTTTTCTTTTCTTTCCCACTGATATTGTCCATCTTTATGGATAACTCAGGTACTCTGTGCTGTAGTAATCCATCTATGATTTATGAGTTGATGATAGACAGGCCGTGCTGACATCTTCCTGTTAAGAGCCTCGCTGTCAGATCACTATCACTGGGTGATGTGGAATCCCTGATAGTGGTGTGCCAGCATCTAGTGGCAGATATTGTCTTACTTAATAACCTCCAAATTAAGGTTAGATTCTCAGGGGAAATTAGGTTGTTGTTTGCGGGGAGGGAGGGGTGCTATTGCATGTGCAGGACCAAACGGCTAACCTCTCATTTCCTGCTGGGGAAACTCACAAGAGTGCACATGTGCTCCCAATACATTTACCCTTGTGTGAACACAACAGTCTTCTATGAATACCCATAAACTAGAATTTACACAGATACATTGTGGGCTGCACACATGCATTTACAAGCAGGAGTGCCTTATTATATCGCGAGGACCGTTGCTGGGACTGGTCAGTAGATTTGTGGGTGTGGGGTTAAGACTTATTTTGCAGTTAGGGTTAGACAATAACTAAATTTCAGGCCTATAATTTATCCTCTTTCAATGGTAAATTCAAATAGTGTCATATTGTAATACACAGTTTTGAAATGTAGTTTTGGTTTGATATTATACTTTACATTTCCAAACAGTTAAATGTGATGAACTTCTTGAATATGGTATTTTTTCATATGTATGCAGATATCATATCATGTAAAATTCCCTATGAATGATGATCAGGATATTTTTCATATTGCCCATCACAATTTGGAGGGAGTGTTTGTTGTTGTTGTTGTTGTTGTGGAGTTTTTTTGGTTTTGTTTTGTTTTTTGTTTTTTTAGGCAAATGGTCAGCTCTGTGTAGCCTGACAAGATGGCTAACTCTTTAGCTAGAGAGGCCTATATTATTTTAAATGGGCACAGGTACCCGAAATATCTGTGGCTCTGCAAATGGGACCACACACACGCTTCTAATTTACTTGACAAACATGTTTACGTCTAACCATATTTGCTCTCATTTCATCCATTAAGTCCTTACATGAGAACCGGGTGCCCATGTTTGCCTCGGCTCCAGAGGGAGCAGTCTAAACGTTTGAGTCGAATGTATTGGATTGTCCAAATGGAATATTTTTGCTAAAGCCGTTTAAATGTCATTCTGTTATGAGCCTTTTCTAAATGTGGGTCTGATTTCATCTTTTTCCAACTCCAACAGATTTCCCATTTGGTGTTTTGCGTGCAAGACATTGTGAAACTGGTTAGCTACTTTTAATGGTAGGCCTGTTGTGTAGATGAAGGAGCAGTGTCAGTTGGAGTGGTGTTGGACAGCATGGTGGTGTCATTAGAGCTGATAGCTGGTCCCAGCACTGCTGAGAGCGCCAGGACTGATTATTATTATTATTGTTGTTGTTGTGGCAGGCAGTGACAGTAGAACACCGCCCAGCCATTTGCACAACTCACAACAGCTTGTACTTACCGTATATCTCCCTGGAGCTTTCTTATGGTTCCTGTAATTCTCCTAAATCTCTATCTCACCCCCCCCCTTTTTTTTTTTGGATAAGGGACAATAGAAATGAGGAAATGGAAATAGGACAAGCAAAAGGATCTTTCTCTTTTAGGAGTTTCTATGTAAATCAATAAATTATGAGAAAATTATAACTGTGCATTTGCACATCTGTTGGTTTGCAGAGGTGAGAGTGATCTCAGCATGTGGAAGTTGTGTTGTAAACACAGTTCGAGACTGTTGTATTTGACACAAGGAGGAATGTGACCCCACTGCCACGACTACCCCACACACACACACACTACTCCCACACTAATGACCTGCAAATGTACACATTGCAACAGTGAGGAATCGTGTTTATCTAGAGTTCTGTTGGATTGTGTATCCCAACTACTTGCTAAGTTTATTAGTTTTGAAGGCTTTGCTACTCCATATGCATTATATTAGTGAATACATTCATCTGTAAAACATTTCTCATACATTCAGTGCTAAAACACAAAGTTGGGATAGGATGGACATGGCATAAAGACCCTTAAAACTTTTTGTCAAACTTGTTCAAAATGGAAACGAGTATTTTTTTTTCCCACCGTCGCTCCCATGGCACATTTGTGGTTTTGGAAGCAACAGTTGGCAAACTAAAACAAACTGAAAACACACTGTCAAATGCAAATATCCACCATTACCCGTGTCTGTCAGTCAGTCTACACCAGTTAGCCGAAACATTAAAACCACCTGCTTACTATTGTGTAGTTCCCCCTCGTGCCACCAAAACAGCTCTGACCTGTGAAGGCATGGACTCCACAAGATCTCTGAAGGTGTCCTCTTATATCTGGCATCAAGACGTTAACAGCAGATCCTTTAAGTCCTGTAAGTTGCGAGGTGGGGCCTCCACGGATCAAACTTGTTTTTCCAGCACATCCCACAGATGCTTGAGCAGATTGAGATCTGAGGAATATGGAGACCAAGGCAACACCTTGAACTCTTTGTCATGTTCATTCTTAAACAATTTTTGCAGTATGGCAGGGTGCATTATCCTGCCAAAAGAGGCCTCTGCCATCAGGCAATACCATTGCCATGAAGGAGTGTACTTGGTCTGCAACGATGTTTAGGTAGATGGTACTTGTCAAAGTAACATCCACATGAATGCCAGGACCCAAGATTTCCCAGCAGAACATTGCCCAGAGCATCACACTGCCTCTACCGGCTTGCCTTCTTCCTTCCCATAGTGCATCCTGGTGCCATCTCTTCTCCAGGTAAACAATGCACATGTACCCGCCTGTCCACGTGATGTAAAAGAAAACGTGATTCATCAGACCAGGACACCTTCTTCCATCACTCCATGGTCCAGTTCTGCCACTCACATGCCCATTGTAGGCGCTTTTGGCAGTGGACAGGGGTCATCATGGACACTCTGACTGATCTGCGGCTATGTAGCCCCATACACAGCAAGCTGTGATGCACTGTGTGTTCTGATATCTTTCTTGCATAGCCAGCATTAACTTGTTCAGCAATTTGAGTTACAGAAGCTCTAATGTGGGATTAGACCAGGCAGGCTAGCCTTCACTCTCCATATACTTCAGTGAGCTTTGGGTGTCCATGACCCTGTCACTGGTTCACTGGTTGTCCTTCTTTGGACCACTTTTGGTAGGTACTGACCACTGCATACTGGGAACAAACACCCCACAAGATCTGCCATTTTCGAGATGCTCTGACCCGGTCGTCTAGGCATGACAATTTGGCCTTTGTCAAAGTCGCTTGGATGCTTACACTTGCCGATTTTTCCTGTTTCCAACACATCAACTTCAAAAACTGACTGTTCACTGACTGCCATATATATCTCACCCCTGACAGGTGCCATTGTAATGAGATAATCAATGTTATTCACTTGTCAGTGGTTTTAATGTTTTGGCTAATCAGTGTGTGTCATATATGATGTAAATCTTCCTTTTGGTTGATAAGATATCTGTCGCTGACTTGTGCACATCTAACTCAGCTGTGACTTTTTAATGATGTTCTTTTTTTCCTTTTTATTTTTTTTGCCCATGGTGACAAGGGCAAAGATAATTGCTGTATGATTGCTTTATCTAAAATGTGAGGCCACAGATATCTGGTACAGTTTGCCTGAGAATGTAGTTTACCGTTCATGATAGCAGTAGATTACAAGCAATTGCATTTCTTTTGCTCTGTCCTTAAAATAGTAAATACTGTTATTTGGCGTAATTGTTGACCTTGTGTTTCATTTTCCTAGGCAGCAGATTAGATGCATGTGGCTCTTATATTTTCAGTCTACTGCTAATTTCAGTTATTTTCTTCTTCTGCTCTTCACCATTTTTCTCTTAGAGCACATCTTCTGAACTTGAGACATTTTGACAGATTTTTAAACAAAGAATGGCCATAATGGGAAAATGTATAGATGTACCGTCAGCATGGTATTAGCTCAGACTTTGGTTAGTATATAGGGCCTCATCAGTGTGTGTATATAGCCAAGAGCGTCTCTGTCAGACGAGCATTTACTTTTCAGCCTAAATGAGACATCTGGCACAGGCGGTGGTAGATTAACCCATTTTCACCTGTCCTGTTGTTCTTTTACATCCAAGCCACGTTTCAATGTGGGTACTTAACCCTAGTTTCAATAGCACAACTTATTATTGAATTGGCTTCTGTGAAGTGGTGACCATGACCAAATACAAGTTGTGATTTCACACCCAAAGAAGTATTCAGATCCTGATACAAAACCACTTTTGTATAAGGAGGTCACACAGACACACACACACACACACACACACACACACACACACACACACACACACACCTTCATGTATACTTGCAGTGATTACGTCACCAGTTCCCAAGAGTTGAAACTTTTCACTATTGCTGGGTTATGTGGAAAATATGATCATGTTAATTACAAGTAATTTTACACTATATTGATTAACATCCCGTTGGCGACAGGGGATGGCATCTGGTGCTTTACCTGTGCCCCCGTCCATAGGGTTAGTAGTTGTGTCAGGAAGGGCATCCGATATAAAAAAAAAATTCGGATCATTATGCGGATTGACAAGACCATACTGGATCAGTCGGGACTCCATACGGGATCAGTTGAGGCCCAGGTTAACAACGGCCACCATTGGTGCTGTGCCCTCACAGGGTACCGATAGAAACTGTGAAATCGTGTGTGTGTGTGTGTGTGTGTGTGTGTTTGTGTGTGTGTGGGGCGACCCCTGAGAAACAGGGAAAAAGCCGAAAGAAGATTCATTTACGTCACAATATCTGTTTGCATATTCAAAAATACCATTATTAAGAATCCAGCTGAGGTTTATCACATTGAGCTGTTTGGTAATGTAAAGAATAATATAAAACCGAAACTAGTTTTCAAATAATACTTCCAGAAAATACTACAGAAATTTTAGGTAATGGATCCTCGTTATCATAAATTTAGACAAAAAACTTGTGTATTACAATATGACAACATCCTAATGTTAATATCTGATAAAATACAAGTGAAAGATGATAATATTGAATTATTGCCCAGCCCCACTTTCCATCCTTGCACTCTGAGGAGAATTTGATGCACTTTATCTGAACATGACCTTTAACCCTTCCTGTCCCAGTCCTGGTGAAAAGCAGGCTGTCCAGCGAGAAGTCCTAAATAGTTCTCACACATCCCCAACATGCACTTTCTAGTTTAGATAAATCACAAGATAAGGAGATGATTTAGTAGAAAGCCTCCCATTAAGAGCTAGCCTAGCGCCTGTGTGTTTTGGCCATCAAATCTGCCTGGTCATTGACGTTCCATGTTGAGAATTTGGTGGTTGGTGGAAACACTTAACAAGTTCACCCATGTGCGCTGATGGTGCGAGGAGAGTCGGATAAGGCTTGCATTCTCTTAAGTGTATCTCCTGCTGTCTCTTCCAATTTGTTTGAAATGAATGGGACCTTTTGATTTTCTTCAAGGTCTGCGATTCGGTCTGTTTGTCATGTGAGGATGCCAAGTGACCATCCCAAAAGAAAGCATGTCACAGTGATTTTTCCCTAGAATACCAGCCCTTAAGCGGCTCCTTGTTTGTCTTGCCCAGATGTATAAAGCTAAAGCTGTCAGAAAGACATGCCACTGTGATTTGGTTTTTTTTTTTGTTTTTTTGGGGGTTTTTTGTGCTAACTTCCCGCCAGCTGCACACTTTGGTGTCCAAAGCTATTTGCACCTTCACCAACAAAATGTATTTCATCTCGAGTCATGGTCACATGCAACTTATCATGCTGTGTGACTCAGCTGAGTTTCGCACACATACACAAGCACATGTGCACACACATTCTTGTACTTCTCTCTTTTTGAGGACTCCCGTTGACTACATTCATTCCCAAGCCCTTAACCCTAACTTTGACTATCAGAACTACATGTCCAACATTAACCTCATCCCAATTCTAATTTAAACACTAGATCCAAATCCTAACCCTAAAATAGACCCTTAAAGAACTGAGAACGTCCCCACTCTGATGGTTTTAAAAACTCAAATTGGTCTTCACAATGATAGAAGTACAAGAACACATGCACACACACAGACAGATCATCCCATTGTTATTTCCACCATGGCTCATAAATGACTCACTTCTGGCTTTTTTCTTTTTTTTTTACCCCCCTAATGATCTGTTCTTTGTGCAGTCAGTCAGCCTTTCCAAACATGCATATCTTCCAGATAGAGTTGGATGAGTTAAAATTGAGTAGATGTTGGAGATTGACTCATTGAGGTCATTTGATAGGAGCAGTGACGTCTTCTCAACATGGCTTGACCATGACTATCAAGGTTATGATGTGTGAGGACGGTCATTCTGGGAAATCACAGTTTGCTCTTGAGCTGAACTGAGGAGTCACCAGTTCAGATGCAGTCCATACACAGCACACGTGAGAGTTCCACTGCAGGTTTATAAAGCCTATAAAAGTATGGAACAAAAAGTGCTCAGCCCTGATGCACGTCGAACACATTATCTCCATACAGTTGAACCATTTTCCTTCAGTCAGGAACTAAAAGTCTGGCGCAAAGACGAGGCATTTTGAAATGGAAAAATTTGTAGGAATCTTAACATTAGACTTTCACTCTCTTGGCATCTTCCCCCTCCCTCCCCTCTCTCATTCCCTCAGTAAATGGTCACATTCCACGGAGACTTCCTCTCCAAGCAGCCAGCTGGCGAATGAACACATCCTTCTTAAATGGTGCGTCTGTCCAGGAGCTAAGCTTTATTCGGCTACATACATTTTCAGGAAATAAAAAGGACGCATCAGAATCAGGCTTAATAGGCCAACTCCGCTTTTACACAAAGAAGGCATTTGTCTTTGGATGTTAAAACTTAAATGTACTTTACTTACTAACATACATACATACATACATACATACATACATACATACATACATACATACATACATACATACATACTGGCATCTATAGGTCTAGTATTGCCTGTAAATTTTCAAGTGAATAGCTAAATATTTACATCATATCCTGACTGGGCACTTAACATTGACATTGCAAAACAGATGCATTTGCACTGGTGCAACAGAGCTAAAGACTGCTGCACTTCATCTTGGCTCTGTATTCAGGCTTTAGAAAATCTAGCCTGTGACAGGAGACTTAAGCCAATCACGGGTAATTTCAGTGATAGGGCGTTCTATTGGCTGTTTTACAAATGGAGATGCCTGTGTATGCGATCAATTCGTGTCCATCCTGCCCTGCTGGTCGCTTGTGGACTAGTTCTCCCTTCTCTACCAGCCCCCCACACGAGTGTTTTATTTTCTACAAATCAACAAGACCAGCTCGAAATTGCTGCTTCACATGAACAATAGTGTAACTAAGAGATTCACTGATTTTTTTTTTTTTTTTACATGGATAGATTATCAACTATGATACAAGTTTCATGTGTCCCGCTTTGACATTTCCTGATTTATCTATCCATCCATTATCCAAGCCGCTTATCCCAATCGGGGTCGCGGGGATGCTGGAGCCTATCCCAGCAGTCATTGGGCGGCAGGTGGGGAGATTTCCTGGTTGTACACATTTGAATTGTATGCTTGTGCTCGTCTGGTGGGAGGGGCTTAGTGATACAAGGCAGCAGAGAGAGGCAGAAGGTTTTGCACTGGAATTTTCAATCTTACCTACTGCAGCATTAAGTTGTGATAGGTGCCCCATGGGAATGAGTTGAGCCAAAAACTGCTGTACTGATTTACTCATCAGGCTTGGGAGAGAAGCAATGCATAGTGGAGTTTTTTTTTTCCTTTTTGCAGTTATCAGGATGTTTGTGCAGGATAGCTTGTGTTAGTCATCACTGTTCAAACAGTGATGTCAGGCTGATTTCGCTATGGGAGGGCTGCACTGTAATGACTCACCAGACTTATGAACAGGATCTGTTTTCTTCTTTTGTTCTCCATCCCTCCTAAGTTATGAATTTGACATGAATTAGTCATAGCCATGTCTAGGCCACACCCCAACAATGTTGAAGCTACACTATACAAGTTTGGCAAAATAACAGTGTTAATTGGCTGTGAGAGGTACTTCCTCTGTGCATTTTAATATATATTGCAAAGCTATAGTGGCATACAGTACCAAAAGCTTGTTGTGGAAATGTTTGTTTTTGGTTTACCCCCACATATGAACCTGTTCAAAAATACGGAAGGCACATTAACACTTGTCCTTCTTTAGTGTGCAAAAGCCCTGTTTTTCAATGACAATTTCGCAATAACAGATGTATAACATGCTATGCGAAAGATTGTGAAAAGGCTGATTGCACCAGACAACTTTTAGGCTAAAGCAGCAAAACCACTTGGCGTATTATCAGCAGTGGATGCAAATTGTTCTTGTATAAACTCAAGAACAATTAATGATTGAAAAAAAGCATAGTGTAGCTTTAAAGAAAAAGAAATACTTGAACTAACTCTGACCAGCTCCCTCGCACTTCTAGACCAGTCCCTGAGCCAGTCACTATACCTGGCAGCCTTCCTGATGGCTTACCAGGAAGCCTAATTATATACCCTGGCTGCTTGGATAGAAACTCTGATCCATCTCATTATTTTCTCCCGATGCAAAATCAGCATTTTATAACCACAACGCACAGCAGATGGGATCAAACGGCTCATCTCCTCCCTCTGCTCTGCAATTACAACTGCGAGACATATTTCCCATATGAGAGCCCATATGGAAAGGGACATAGTTCAGCCATCTACTAATTACCATTGGCATGTTGTGACATTTTTATAGCCCGAAACTCGATTATGCCAAAACCTGTTACTTTTTTAATACATCTGATTCTGAGTCTGAGTAATGGGGAAAGACCTCCGAAGGGAAGTGAATATGGAAGCGCTCTTCTCCAGTGCTGAACTTTAGGGAAAGGTACAGATGTGGATTTTAGCTTTCATTAGCTCATTGGTCCACAGAGGATATCCATTATTCCTGCTATCATAGGAGAAGCCAAGACGTTTAGCATCAGCCAGACAGCGCTTTCACTCTGGTTTCTAATCTCTGAAGGCTGGCCACAATCAACAATTCCCACAGTTTCTGCAGAGGTCTGCGAAGTCTAGATAAAATATTTGTTAGTTACCACATTTTACAATTTAGGAATTATGGAATAAAAACTATGTGCCCTGATCCAGTGAAAATGCTGTGTTGATGCACAGTATACGTATGTGTCATATCACGTTCATCTCAGATGGGGATATTTTGTTGTTTGAAGGAACAATCCAGTGATGGATACAGCTTAATTGATAGTTATCACACATCAGTACACAAACATACATCATATTTAACACTGGCCAAAATCTCCTATTTCAGTCAAGAAATAAGGATTTGGTATTTTGAAATGGAAAATGTATGGAATGGAAGTCTAGCACTTCTTCGTACTACAGTTTCAGCTGCATAAGCGCCACAAATTAAAGGTACAATCTGCAATTGAGGCATGCGGTGGCTGTCCCCTCCGCCTCTGCCATTGCTTTGGTCAGACTTTATAAACATTGTTCACACTATTACTTCCGAATAAGAAAACCAGCTGTTGCCGGATCGCTTTCAATTCCTCTTGAGGCTTTCGGTTGTCGCCATTTCTCAAACATGGTGAGGTATGTCATGTTTCTTGTTGTCAATGGAGCTCTCGTGTTGTTGCAGTACTTTGTGTCGTTGCATGCTACTATGAGATATTCTTATATTTATTTATATTTATATATATTAGAGTTAGGGTTATATATTAGGTGTCCTTGAGTGCTCTGAAAGGTGCCCACAAATAAAATGTACTGTTGTTATTATATTTGTATGTTTTGAAAATATTCTTTTGTAGAGATGTATAAACTCAGAAACCTTCCTGAAACACTATAATTATCTCTGAACAACCCTTAACTCGGCAGCGCTGAGGCTAATCTAATCATGTTTGCGTAAATGGTGTTGGAGGTTTTGCACATGGGAAGGTGAACGTGGTTTCCTGCTCACAGCAGTAAAATGGACTCGGTGATAAGGACTTAAAAGAACGGTGCATAATGCCACACATTCTGCCTTGACTCTGTTTGACTCAGCCTGGACAGACTGTCTTTGAAAATAAGTCTTTAGTTTGTCAGGTCAAACTCACGAAGGTCAACCTTTCATAGCCAGAAGTTAAATTAAAAGACGTAAGCCAGGAAATGGATACCTGGTCCCCAGGGTTGGCCTTGAATTACAAAGCTGAATTAAAGTGGTTGAAAAGCATGCCTAGGAATTGCCTAGTTGATCTTATTATAATTATTACCTTGTACCGGTGCATCCAATTATCATGGTTATTTTTCTGGGCTATGTGGGGTTTTTTTTTCTTTCACTTTTTTTTTTATAAATACAACCCATGACAGATTAACCATGGATATTCTGAATTATCATAGGATAGCTGGTTTTGTTTATGACCAACCTACCATCTTTAGGCAGTAATTCAATGTTATCATTTACTGTATTTCATTAGTATTGGGATAAAATTTGGATAGTCATATCCATTTTGCACAGTTATTTTTGTCTTAATTAATGATAATGAGAGCTTAAGCTTAGATTTCTCAGAAGATATGTGTGAATTATTTGAGGGAGTATTATTTTAAAACTAGGTTGATATTATACTTTACCAAACAGTTCAGTATGATGAACCTCAGTTGGATTCTTAAATATGGTATTTTTGCTTATGTAAACAGATTGCCACATCTAACAATATATTTATTGTGTATAATCTGTGTGAAATTTCCTATGATTATTGTGATAATATTTCCTACATCGCTCATCACGATGCATCTGTAGTTCCCTATTCATGATCGGTGGAGTTTATGTGAAACATGATAAACCAACAAGCATTCAGTACAGGGTTACATTTTTCAAAACAACAAAGTAAGCCAACAGAATTTATTTCAGGTGTGGTCCATGAATTAGGAGGGGAAAAAAACCTCAACTTGCTCTAGTCTAAATACCACCGTACACGGTCATCCCATTGCTGAAGGAGTGTTTGTATGTGTTCCTCCAGTGCGGACGGCGGAGGTGATGGGGGAGTTCAGCCGTCTGTATGAGCAGCAGTACGCGGTGGCTCTCTTCAACAAGGTGCGCTTTGACATCGAGGGAGGAGGAGGACCGCAGCCCCAGCTATTAAACCGCAAGGTAAACCATCCTCTTCCTCTACAGTCGTCCTAGTCTCACAGACAGAAGCCCATAGAGTTTCTCCAATACCATTTTTAGTACGTTGTGAGCCAACAGACTTTTTAACATGACATGTGATTAGCATACGGTGACTCTCCTTTATGATGGGGCTGAATGATGACAAGTAGAAAAAAATCATACTTTAGCTTGCTTGTGGTATGCATTGCATTGTTAGAGTTAAAATAATTTAGATACTTTATATGCAGCTTTTCACTTTCGTAGCTCTATTTGCAAAAAAAAATCATTCTAAGCAATGATTATGTAATTTTACAGGGAGAAATAAACCATTTGTCTAGATCGTCATTAAATCGGACTAAATTATACTATTTTGCAGATGCACTCAAATATCTTTTATTGAGTAATCATAAGAAAGTGGACCGTTCTAATTTTCATTTTCAAGCATTAAATTTTTTTATCTCAACATGACTAATATGCTAATTTTGTCCCACACTGCATTTTTTGCAATGAGACTATTGCACATGTATATATTGCGATGTTGACTCTGAAACGATGTTATTCAGCCCTACTTTATGATCTACCATGTTTATGAACATGCATTTAACTTGTATCTTATTTTGTCATTACAGTGTTTCATAATTTTCATGTGACAGCTTTATAATCTTTGCGTATAAGCATTTGCAAGTCTGCCTTTATTTCCTGTGGGTGATTGGTGTCCAGAATTAGTCACACAAAATGGGACAAAAGCCTAAGCATATCATGGATTTGCTCGTCCATGTGTCATGAAGAAACAAACCTTTGGGGACATGTTGCGTCATATATTTTAACCTTAAATGGCCTCTTTGAACAATAAGGAGGCCATTAAAGGTCAAAAATTAACTGGGAAGTTTTAATTACCGGTCATACTGGGAAAGATTGTATGACATCATTTGGTACATTAGCTCCCCTTTCTTCAAGTGTGTCCCAGGACATGTGCCATGTTGGATTTTTGTATGATTGCAAATGTGTTTACCTTCAAAAGTTTTTTTCATTTTAAAGATTGGTCCAGAATGAACAACGTTGCCTTGTATCAGTTGTCCTTGATTTACCCCAAAGTTTGCTTTTGTTTCTGACTTTATATTCATGAGCATTTACTTTAAATGTTGATTTTAGTTGTGATTTTGATTTGTTTTTATTCCCCCTGTGAAGTGATTTTGTTACTTTTACTGAAACTTGCTCCCATCTGGTGTGATGTTATACGTCATTCGTCAAAATCAGCATTTGCTAGCACTGATTTAATTGGTCAAGGCTGTTATAGTGGGTTTCACTTGTAAATGGTGTGTCTGCTGCTTTATAGTTCACACACACACACTAGGCCTGTCCATATATATTCCAAATTCAAATATATAGCCGAATTGTAAAAAATAAACAGACATTCGAGTGTGAAAATTGATACTCGTTTGTAAAAAAAAAAAAAGAAAGAGAGAAAAAAAAAGCAGCACTACCATGGCTGGCTGCCTCACCAAGAGCCTTGGCTACTGCACTGAATACGCTGTGATACGGACAGGAGTCGCACAACATCACTTTCATTGGTTGAAAATGAAATTTAGGTCAAGCTGAAACAAGCAAATAATTCAACAAAAACTGTGGGATAAAGATGGCAGAGAGTTCACAACCCAACTCGGCCTCAGAGAGAGCGATTTTCACTCCAAACAATCCAAAAAGCCCTGTCCGGAAATACTTTGGGTTTTAGTCAGAAAACAGAAAAATTGTGGAACCCCGAGATAAAGTCGTATGCAAGCTATGTAAGCTAAAGTTAGCTTCATTAGTAAGCTTCACTTAACAGTAAGCTTCAGTTAGCGATCATTGACTACAACAGGCCTATATTTGGGACAGGAGTCGGGACCTTTAATTCCTTTCACACAAAACTCCTGCTCAGCAAAGATGGAAAAATACTATCAAATTGTTTATTCAAACCAATATGAATATTACCTAATCAGAGTGAGAGAGAGAATTTTGACAGCCCTAATGCACGCACACAGCATAAATCTGGAGTTGTGGCCAGTGTCATAATAGACTGGACGAAGAGCGCCTTGAGGAATGTAGTGTAGTCGTTTTTTGGGGGACATTTCTAACTGGGTGGCAGGAAATTAAGTAAACATCCATTTATAGATTCAGTCGAGACACTTTTTTCCCATGAAACCATATATGGGGCTGATGTTTTATGAGTTCATGGGCACTGCAGACATTTGAACGTATCATGAGAGCATGTGCTTCTTTTAAAAATGCATGGTATATTTAGATATCTTTGAACATTAGCCCTGTGTGCCACCCACAGGTTCCTCTGGAGAACAAGTCCATCTTCTCTGGAGCGCTTTTCCAGTACATAGAGGAGAATAAGAAATGGAGAAACCGCTTCCTCTTCATCCCAGACTCCTATAACATCAACTATTACGACAACAAAGCGGTGAGGAAGAATGCCGGGGTTCTTGAAACCCAGAAAAAATACTAATGTTGAATTTGATGAATTTAAAATTCGGTAAAACAGTTTAGAAATCGCACAAAAGTCACAGAAACCATAAAATAAAGCATACTTCTGTCCCACTCATGTTACAATTAATGTATTTTGTTACTGATTAACCTCTTGAAATTATCATTAGTGATGTAATCATTTTGGTTGCTACAACTGGATAATATGAACTGATAAGCTTTTCATTATTTTATCAATGTATGTGTTAGAAATGAACATGCTGGTGTGTGGCTGGAAGAGAGAAATTTTGGATTTTTCATCCAACTGTTAATTTAGATGGAGAGAGTCAGTAGATGGACATTTTTAGGTCAAACTACAGATTTTCAATGGGATTTATGTCTGGGTCATTCCAGAATATTATCCTTGTGTTTTTTAAGCCATTTCATGGTTTTTGATGTTTGTTTGGGTCATTATTTTTTTAAATCTTGGACCTAAGCAGATCTCTCGCTGACAGAAAAGAGTTCTCCGGTTTCCCGGGTGTTTCCTGAAAGTTGGACTTTGTTTGGTTTGAGAAAAATATTCTTATAGTGCTTTGTTTTCTGGCCAAAGATCTCAATTTTAGTCTCATCAGACTATAAAATCTTTTTTTTTTTCCCAGAAGATCTCAGATTGCTCACATGGCTTCCAGCAGACTCTCAAGTATGATGTAAAGATGGACTTCAGAGTATTTTTGGCCACTAGTGGCGCTATTGAGCAAAGGAAAGTGGGTCGTCGGTACCGTAACAAAAACGTCAACGTCCTCTCCAAGCCACTGGGATGAAATTCAGGCATAAACATTGCAGCCTTGTAATTTAAAAATTATAGCTTTCTAAACATTAAAAATGAAGATTTTTCCAAACATCTTTGAAGGTAATGACTTTTGCCAATGTAGTCAGAGGATTCCTAACAACATATTCTGCATCTGCATGAGTGAAATTATGAATGAAAACAAAACTCTGCAGTTCACCTTTAAATTTGGCCTTTTCTAGAAGCGCCTTCTCCGAGAAGCTCTCTCAAACAGGCTGAATCTGAAGTGCTGAAGAGACTGTTGAGCCCTGGACGGTTTCTCTCATTTCAGCCAACGAGCTCTTGCTGTGCTACACTGCAAGAAGAAAAATAAAAAAAACAACAACTTTGACAAGGGATTTTATCTTGTTTTACGTCTCATAATGTTTATTTCAAGATACTGCTGGTAAAATGTTTTTACCCGGCAGATAATACTACTTGTTTCAAGAAAGTGTAATTGTTCCATGATTATAAGACTTGTAAGGATTTTTCACTAAACGGAGAAATCAATCTCTAAGAATGATTTGAGGTCATCTTTCTTTTTTTAGAGCAAATGTCTTGAAACGAGTCCTGTTATCATGAACCAAGTGCACTTTCTTGAAACACGGACAATATCCGCCACTGGGATGAGACAAGCAGTATCTTCTGCTAGCTTTATGAGGCTTAAAACGAGATAAATTGGGCTTTTTTTTCTCTTTTTTTTTTAATTTTTTTTTTTTTGCAGTGCATGGGCATTGTAGATGGTCTCTGTTACTTCTCTGACAATTGGCCCTTTCTGTTGGGTTGCTCATTTTAAGTTGTCTATGTAATACTTAAGTAATTTTTCGTTTTTGTAATGCCGACAAAACAAAGGTTTTACTTTTGTTTGAGCATAGGCAATGTCGATTTAATTAGAAAAATTCTTCAACCAATTTAGATTACACTTGTGATCATGGTCTCTTATCTACTGTGTGTTCCTTGTTTTGTCCACCAGTCCCATGATAAGGGGCTCCATCCCAAGGGGACCATCAACTGTGCCAGCTACAGAGTGTTGACCTCCATGGAGCAATATCTGGAGCTGACCAGCAACAGCCTGCCTGGTGAGGAGGAGAAAAGAAGGGTTTAAAAGGAGGGGGGAGAGGAGGATGGGAGGGAAGAGGAGTGAGGGAGAGAGGAAGAATAAGTAGAGATGGAATCATAGATGTGAAGCATGACTGTCATGTGACATTGTTGTGAACAGATTGACACAGGATCATTGTCTTCTAAGTTTGCAATATGAAGTAGGTCTAGTACTGGCTGCATTTTCAGTTGAGTAGCTAAGGTCACATATTATTTACATCATATCCTGATTGAGCGCTTAGAATTCACATTGCAAAATATGCTTTCATACCAGTTCAGCAGTGCTAAAGTTGGCTTGTCTGAGTCATGTTTTTAGCTAACCAACAACCCAGAAAAGCAAGCTGACACATCAGAAACTGTTCAAAACTTTTATCAAAAGATTGATTTGTTTGAGCAGGTTAAAGGTGATGGAGCACATCTTACATCTCTGTCAATGGTGTTTCTGTGAAATCCTACCTCAAATGAAACCACACGGACAATACCAAGTGATAGAATATGAGGGAGAGGCTAAGAGAGGATAGTGGGGGGGGGGGGGGCAGCAACAATAAATGTTCTTGCCAATGAGGATTATGACCTACATTTTAAAAAAATGCACAATCTTACAACAACATATATTTTTAGACACACTTGCAAACAGTTTTGGAGGGGTCCAACCCCCCCCCCCAAGTCTAACAGATGGTACAGCTAAACATGAGATTAAATGTCTGTAATTAAATGTTTGTTAGTTAGTGAGTTAGAAAGTCCATGAAGTGCTTCACAGCCAAAAAGTATCAGAAGAATGATAAGCGGGAGAGTTTGGTATGAGCTGATGAAGGAGGGGAGGCAGAGGGGAGGTTAGGACAGGTGGGAGTGGGTTGAAAGAAGACTTCAGAGTTAGGGAGGAAGAGTGAGATATAGCTCAAAGACTTATGTCCAAGAAAGTTGAATCGGTTCATCTGGACACGTTTATTGACAGAAACGTTTTATCACTCATCTAAGTGACCTCTTCAGTCTAAACTGACTGCAGGTACCCCCACCCTTATAAAGACTCATGGTTGCCAGAGGAAGGAAGGAGTAATTGTGTGTGTGTGTGTGTGGGGGGGGGGTTTGAGGAGCCCATGTCAGGGTTGTCGCTCAACATATAATGTCAAGTTTAATCCTTTAAACAGGAGAGCAGAAAGGTCTGACTAGTTCCATTATGAACCACTAAAGGATGTTTAAACCACTTGGGGGCTTTCTTTTTTTTCCTCTGTGAATCAGATTAACTTAATTCTTTATTAACTGCACAGGTAGTTTGTCTAATGACACTGATTCAGGTATACATCAGCAGCTTGTGTGGTATTAAAAGTACACATGACACCAGGACCTCAACATTCCCTCCAGGGGGGGGAAATAAAATCGCATATAGTCAAAACTACATAACCCCCCCCCCAATATACAACTGGCATCGTATCAGCATGTGTGTTCAATAGAATTTAATAGTTTTGCAGCAGTTGTAGGGGTGACGTGCTTTATTTTGAATCATGTTTTATTCCATATTTATACTGTTATAATAAAAAAAACACGTTTCATAAATAATAGAGGTAAATGGTACAAAGTGAAAAAGTTCCAGAACCAGTGTATACATGAGCTCTGCAAGATTGTGCATGACTCGGTTGTGTACAGAGCGATTTAAGTTGTTGGTTTGTGTTTGTTATTGTGTGATTTTTTTTTTTTTTTATTATTTTTTTGTGATTGTGTGATTGTGCATGCATACATTTTCCAGGCATGAAAGCCAAAGTGGGAAGCTCACCTTTCCTGAAGTGTGCCACCCAGTTCCCTCTGATCCTCTGGCACCCGTACGGTCGTCACTTCTACTTCTGTGTGGTGACAGAGAAAGAGCAGCAGAAGTGGCAAGCTGTCTTTCAGGACTGTGTCAGACATGCCAACGATGGTGAGTGCAGCCGTCAAATGTAGAAATCACAACAGAAACAAGCCTGCTGACAGATCTGAGACAAAATTTCACCACAGTTACGTAAATGCCTGAATGAAAATACAAGTTTAGCATACCTTAACGCATGTAGATTTTGCTGGTTGCAAGAAAGAATTATAAAAGAAATAGATTTAAATATTGAGGATTCAAGATGGGGCATTTGGATGGTATGACAGGCCAATATGCTAGCATCCCAATGCTAAGTGTCATAGTTTGAAACCTATTGTGGCCTCAGATATGGCTAACCAGGAGGTACAGCTGTTAATGTTCCTGCAAATAGTAATGTGAATAGTGGCCACTATATGTGGTGGGGCATCTGTACAGCTGTGGGGGGATCTGGGGGGTGGTTGGCTGACTCCATGTGAAAGTCCACACCCTCCCAAACCACCATAGGGAGTTGTACCATGGTGAGTTTTTAGTAAACGGGAAATCAGACATGGGATAGGGATGAAAAAGGCAGAAAAGCTTAGGGGAAAAAGAAAAAAAATGCTGTAGATCTATATCAAATTCAAATGATGTTGAGAGCTGCAGATTGGAAGATAAGCGATCAAGAGGGTTCAGTCTTTTTGATTTAGGTCTGTGTTTTGGTGATTTACTCAACCATGAAGGGAGTGGTTTAAAATGAACAATGACGTACTGCTCCTCAAAGCATTCCTATGTAGTTGAAGTTTAAAGTTTATAGCTGAGAAATATTGTGGTTTGATACTCGTTTTTCACCAGGTGTAAAAGGTAGCCGGTATTAGGAGGTGAAAAACCAAAGATCTGGCAGTGACTGCAAGGCTATACTTGCCCAGAATCTTATTACAACAACATTACATTACATATTACAACAACATTGACCTGTGTCTAGAAGAGCCAAGGGTCCTACCTACAGACTGGCAGATCAAAACAGCAGAGGAGATGTTTCTGAAATCTCTGAGGAACCTGTACGCTTGGTTGCATCCTGCGCATCATATTCTTCATAAATTTTATAAGTCCATTATAATTCTGTTTATCCTCTTTCAATGTTGTATTGTGTAAATTGTGTAAACACAACATCCATTGCACGTTGTCCGTCTTGGGAGAGAGATCCTCCTGTGTTGCTCTCCCTGAGGTTCCTTCCTATTTTTTCCTCCCTGTTAAAGGTTTTTTTTTAGGGTGTTGTTCCTTATCCAGTGAGAGGGTCTAAGGACAAGATGTTGTGTTGCTTTAAAGCCCACTGAGGCACATTTGTAATTTGTGATATTGGGCTTTACAAATAGAATTGACTTGACTTGGATATGTGGTTAGATTTGAATAGAGCTTATTTCACAAATTGTTATCATAAAGGCCTGACTATTGCAAGTAGGAGAAGAGTAAAGTTCAGTTTGTTCTGTTTTGGTCAGAACCCCGTTTCCCATTGAAGCTTTTGGACTCAATATTTATGGGAAAGAGAGCTTGCATTTACATTTACGCTTAAAAAAAAAAACCAACAACATATGCACACATCCATGTTCTGAAGTCAAAGTAAAAGACTTGGAAACACCTAGAAATGTTCAAGTCAGTATTTCAATGAATGTAGATGCAATTTAAAATAACTAATTTATTTGCTAACATTTGTATTTTCTATTTTCTCAGTGCATTCTTTGAAGTAAAAGTGGAACTCGGTGATTACAACTTTTGTAATGTGCCATTTGAACCTTTTTAAAGCTATCCGAATAAAAATAACATCATGCAAGTTCTCAAGTGGTTGCTACAAAAATAATTTCCCCCTCATTCCTCTTAACTTACCCCTGTTTGTTGCTTTTTTGTTTTTAAATATATTCGCTTAACAGTTCAGCCATAGCTCCATTTCTCTCATTCCTCTCTTCTGGTTCAACTTTTCCTCACAACCTAAAAGAACATAAAGTCATTAATTTTTGAAAACGGGCATCAAAACAGATGTTTTGGATGCACTTCATCCTCAACACACACATGCTTTCTATCCTGGCCTCCATGGCACTGGAGCAGGAGAGCCAGCCACCGTGACTAAAGATGGCTTGAAAGTAAAAAGGCCTTGAAACTGTCAAAGTCCCCAGCCATGTGCAATACAGACGGGAAGATGAGCCAAGTCTTAAATAATGGTCACAGCTGTGTTTCTGCAGCATTGTAAGTCATCCAGCAAGAAGCAGGGGAGCTAGCTAGTGCAAACCAGTGCAACCACTGCAATAACTGGGGGTTGAGAATGCCTTGCTCAAGAGAACAGTGATGATGGGGGGAGCAGAGCATCACTCTTAAGTTTCAGCCAATAAAAAAATTCTGATTCCCCCCCCCCCCCGCCCCAAACAATGCGGACCCACAACTATTTTGGGGTTTTTTACTTTTTACCCATTAAAGCCATATTACCTTCCATGTGCCAGAAATGCAGTAAATCATGCCATTTTACTTTTAGTTATGACATATATTATTCATAACTTTTGACGTTGCATTTTATTCTCAAGTAAAATCTCAGATAAGGATACTTCACTTTAACCTGGTACCACCCTGATATCTGATTCCAGTATCCATATCGGTGTTTTCCTGTTTGTTTCCTTTTCACGATTTTTGCTGAATAGCCAGTCTAGACTGGACAATCACAATTCATAAACTGCAAACAGTGGTATTAAGTGTCATTCCAGGGAGGTTAATGTGTATGCAGATTTTCTTTCCAGCTGATTTCACTGATTAACACACCTTAAATTAGACAGAGGAGGACTACTCGGTGAAATCAGATGTAGTGTTTGATTGGAATGCAAACCAACTCGCACACGACCCGCTATGGCATATGGTTGAATCCAACTGACCTAAAGTATGCTTCACAGATTTGTACTGTGTACAGATGGAGACAGTTCTTCAACCTTGGTTGTAAGGTTCCAGTGACTGATTTCAGGCGTTAATTTGTACTGAAAGCAACTGCGTTGGTTTTACTACTGTTCAAGGGCTGACTGTACTGTAGTAGTGTGTTGTGTAGTGTAGTGTAGCTGTAGTGTCTGGAGCATTGCTGCAATGCACGAGAGCAGCCATAGGCAGTATACAGATTCACTAGTCCTTTGTAGGCAGCTGATGGGCAGTTAGATTGCTATTTTGCTTTAAAGTTGGTGTGAAATGGGTAATCAGATTTAACTTGTGTAAATAGATAAACTAACCATTTAGCAAAATTTTTTTATTTGTAAATGACTACTAATGTTGTGTTTTTATAAACCTTTATCCATATCATTGAAAATTAAGACAAAAAAAGTCAGGAGCTTCTGAGAAAAGCAGAAGATTACGTGTGTGTGTGTGTGTGTGTGTGTGTGTGTGTGTGTGTGTGTGATTGATTGATTGATTGATTGATTGATTGATTGATTGATTGATTGATTGATTGATAACTGTTCTCAATTGTCTCAATAACTGTGAGGGAGTGGTCTCGTCCTCATTAATATTCATGAGCTGACCTTTGAGTGAAAAGTACAAGGAAGGATTGGTGGTAAGGGTGAGCGGGGTTTTCTTTATTGATGATATGATCTGGTTGGCTGTATATAAAAATCAGAAATGATAAGGAACAACTGCAGGTTGTTCCGCTTCCGGTGTGGGAAGATGGCGGCGTGAATTCACGTTTGCAGCGGCCTCACCCAGTACCGGTGTGGGAAGATGGTGGCATGAACTTGCATTTGTGGAGGCCTCACCCAGTATCATCCATGCAGTGTCTTTGTCCATGTCTGCATCTAAGTTTGCTTTGTCTTCCTTTGATGGCTGGGAGAGCTGGTGCTGGATCGGCAGGGAGAACTTGGTCTGCTGCCTCCTGTGGGCCCAAGGACCACGGCCCTGATCAGAGCTGCGCCTGAAGAGGTAACACCAAGGGCAGTCTGAAAGGACACAGAAGCGGGGCAGGCTAAGTTAACTGCTAACCCATGCAGACAGGCAGTTCCGAAAACGGCGAGAGTGGTCTGACGGTGGCCTCGCCTAGCATTGACTGTGTTTTAGTGTTGTTGTGTAGAGTGCGGGGAGGTGTGTCGAGGGTGTGTGGCAGGGAGAGCTGGCGTTGGATTGACTAGGGGAGCCTGGTCTGCTGCGTCTGGTGGGCCCAGGGACCACGGCCCTGCCAAAGCTGCACCCGAGGAGGAAATACCGAGGGCGGTCTGACAGGACACGGAAGCGGGGCAGGCTAAGCTAACTGCTAGCCCATGCAGACTGCCAGTTCCAACAGTCATTCTGGCGTTCTCTGGACAGTGGAATTTTTGGACTGTATTGCACAGAGTGGACTGTGTTGTTAACTGTGTGTTGTTTTTTTTGTGCTTTGTTCTCTCTGTTTTTGTATGTTTTTGTTGGTGTAGTTTTTGGGAAATTTTGGATGTGTGTTTTTGTCTTTTGTGTCGCACTGCTTTGGGCTGGAGGAAACGGAATTTTGTTTCTTTTGTGTACACAAGTACATGAAAGAAATGACATTGTTCCTGATTCCTTTTTTTTTTTTTTTCAATTTCCTCCCCCATTTGTAACTGGCCAATTACCCTGCTCTTTTTTTTTCTTTCTTTTTTTTTCTTTTTTTTTTTGAGCTGTCCTGGTCTCCACCCCCTCTGTGCCGATCCGGGAGGCGCCCCAACTGACCAGAGAAAGCGCTAGTGCAGCGACCAGGACAAATACCCACATCTGACTTCCCACCCGCAGACATGACCAATTGTGTCTGTAGGGATGCCCAACCAAGCCGGAGGTAACACGGGGATTCAACCTGGCGATCCCGTGTTGGTAGGCAACGGAATAGACCGCTACGCTACCCGGACGCGCCCTTGTTCCTGATTCCTGATATATAAAATAAGTGTCTGATGACATCATGAGTATAAGGGAGGGGGGGGGAAACTGAAAGAAGCTGAACCAGGGAGCGCTTTTTTAAAAAGAGAAAAATGGATAAACTGAATTCTTTTTTTATACTTGATGTCTGTGAATGTTCTCATTCATCCAGGTCATGGTTATCCAAAGGAGTTGAATCAAGTGCAACTGGACTTGGTATATATCCGTGAAGACGGATCGAAGATCGGAGCACAGGGGAGCCACGCATATCAATAGCTCTGATAACGACGGGTGCGGCCAAACATCGGTACACAAAAGAGCCACTCATATCAGTAGCTCTGACAACGACTCCTAGAGGATAAATTCTGTCTCATCACCAGCCAGTCAGACTAGCTTGGTCTAGTCAGAAAGGCACGAACTGAGGAAGCCTCTTGGATGAGAGGTGAAACGTCTTCACGGATATATACCAAGTCCAGTTGCACTTGATTCAACTCCTTTGGATTTTTATACTTGAGTTTTTTTTGTTTTTTGTTTTAGTAGAGATGCTACAAAATGCATGATGATTCAGTTAATAAGTTATGTTAGAAAATATTAGTGTACTAATTTCAATCTGACTTTAAATTCTGTTAGAATCAGTTTAGTCAAACTGACCAGGCAACCACAGACCGTTTCACATAACACTTGATTTGTATTTCTGGAGTTGATTTCAGAATTAATGTGAAGGCTTACATTTGAACTCCTCCTAAAGTGGCTGGTTTTTGTCATCGCGGGTCTTTAAATGGCCAATGCTTCTCACAAGTCTGCGGAATGGATTCCTTGAATAATATTTGAATAAATTAGGTGAAGTAACTGTGTAATCAAGTGAAGCTTGAAATGCAAATATATGGACAAAAAGTATTTTGCAGAAAGTACTCTACATACTTTATAAGTAAATCATGTGTTGTCTCCCCTAATTACAAACCTCTCGCTCAGTTCACCTCTTCAGCCTACTCTTAAACATTCCTGTCTTGTTTTTTTCTTTTTTAAATAAGGGCAAGGAAAGAACAATTATATCTTGGTATCAGAATCAGAATACTTTATTCATCCCCGAGGGGAAATTGGGTATGTCCCAGCAGATTCCTGCATGATCACCTAAAGGTCACTTTTGCATCTATTGTGAAGGTGTACTGGCTCTCTCTAATATTGCTCACATGTTGTGTCAGGTGGTGTTGCCCTCACTGTAACGTCAGAGTTTGACCATCCATCCAACTCCCACTGGCACCATGTTATTGGTACATGAGCTGATACGGTTGTGTTGTTTAGGCATGCTAAATGAGACATGTCCTCAGCTGTGTTGTCGGCTTCCGCAGTCTCTGGTGAATAAGTAATTGGCTCAAGGGCGATAATGGAGTGCAATAAACTCAAAAGATATCATGATGTGTTAACCTGGTTGCCACAGTGACTGGTTGAATACAGGAAAGTGCAGGTTTGAAGTCAAGAATCTTTGTTCTACTTTCTGATGAGTTGTCGCTGCTGTTTAGCAGAGGTTTCATTAACTGGTACAGGTGCTGCAGAGTTCACATTCAGCACCTGTGTCTTGCCGACACTTAATATTAACAACACCGACCGTTTGTAGTTACTGAAGTGCTGAAGTGGTAATTTATTGATTGCTGCTTGTCTGTGACTATGTGATATGCTGTAATAACTTGTCGCCGATCATGGCTTGCTTTGTTGTGAATCTACCACAGAGTTTGAACTTGAAGTAAACATGGACAAAAACTACTGTGGTCTTTAAGCGGCACTGTTCTCATCTCTCCAGTTGATCCTTGGCAGTCTGCATTTGCAGTCCATTGCAGTTAGTGTTTTTGTTTTCCATAACTTTAGTGTATGGTGATGGGGCTTTACAGAGCTTTTATTTATTCCACCAAAGGTTAAAGGTGCTTGCAAAAAGAATATCAGTACATTACATTTGCTCTCCTGAGGAAAAAAAAAAGTCGTTTTGCATGGTCAGAACAACACACACAAACATTTGGACAAAAAAACAACACAAATATTGGTTTACAAGAACTAATTTATATAATCAGTGTTGTTAGAATTGTAAGCTCAAGTGAACATTACAGTTTGCAGGGTGGGCAGCATGTTCAACAGGCATTTACAGGTTTACATATTTGCAGCTTGTTCACATAGTAAAACCATCTTGACAGATAATCTCTTCCACGCTATATTATTTTATCTTTTTAGCAGAGTTTCTTAAACTGTAAGATGGCTTATTTTGAGTCATGAAACGTTGCTTAGTAATTCAGAGGCATGGATCTTGGACCTGCTCTGCATCATTTATTTACTTTATCCTCCCCTCTGCAAAGGCACCATTATGTTAATTAAAAAGCATCTGGTTACCATTTAGCTCCTATTTTGCCACATGTCCTGGACACTTTTTTAGGCAAAGGAACCATGAGGTTTTCTTTTTCTATAGTTGGCCTAATTGAATTATTTTATTCAGTTACGTTTCCCTGGAGGGAGATTAGCAATTTGTTCCTGAAACACCCAACCAGCATGTCATTGTTAGGGTTGCGCAACTGAAAAGAAAATCAAAATGCTGACTACTGTAATATGCAAAAAACACGATGATTGAAATTTATTTTTAGAATGATGTCACTGTGTCCTAAACCATTGTCTTGTCAGCAGAATGAAGTTTTTCATTGTGTTCTCATCATTCTTGTCGTTCTCCTTCCTCAAATTATAGGGTTGTTTTTTTTCTTTCTTATAGACAAAGCAAGCCATAATGAGAGAAACTGGTGGCATTTCAAGTAACTCCTGTTTAGCTTGTGTCTAGATCTGATGTAGTTTACATAGATGGAGCCTCTGTTTATTCTCAAAGTGCAACCTGATGCTCGTTTTGATCCACACCTTTGTGCTGTAGTGGATGAACAGTCTGCTGACGTTTCAATCAGTCGTTCATCTTTTAATGCTAGAGTCTATCCCGGTTTAGCTGACACTGAACATGATCATTTGAGATAGAGAAATGTTGAAACCAAAACAGGTTTGAATCTGTGTGTTATCACTAGAGCAAATATGCGAAGATTAAGAGGTGGTGTAACTAGCCTGCTAATTGAATTGACTCTACTACGTGCTAGCTTTAGATTTACCTGTGTTTGTGTTGTTTTACCACCTCAGCAACATTTCCCCATTCTGCAGAGACGTGCCTCTCCCTGGCTCTCTGGCATTGGTTTCTCCTATTCTCTGCCAGAGATCCATTGGATATTAGGGTAATCCCAATCATTAAGGGGGGAAAAAAACAACGGCTTAGTTATCTGCCGCTGGGTAGAAGAAGTTGTGAGGTTTATATAAACATACAAGTATGGCGAAGAATCAGGACTGTCAGTCTTATTCTGCTAGCACCAAGTTTAGCCTTTGTCTCCCTTACCGCTGTAACACTTGTACGTCATTTGATCTTATAAAATTAAATTGAAATGTGTTTGAGAATATAATTGAAGAATTTGAGTTATAGAAGGAGAAACTAAGCTTTCTGTGCCTGTATCAAACAATCCTAATTTAAAATATGGGTCTGTTTTATGCCTTGTTTAACAGCTATTACCGATGTGAACGAGCCTTTTACAGCATCCGAAAGCACCAGAAGCTGAGATTCACTTGTTGCTTAGTGTTAGTTCTGGTATTAAGAGACCTGTCAATCAATCTGGGAGTGACAGCAGCTTCCAATCCCGTGTTGTTGTTTTTTTTTTTTTTTTTAGTTTGGTAGTGGGGCAACCCTTTAGGTTCACATTTGAATAAAGGATTGCAACTTTAAGAATTACATGCATGCACACGTCTTTTTTGATGGCTTGTATTTCTCGTGTATTTAAGGCAATAGCTAATCAACAGAGGTCAAAATCAAAGCTTTTGCAGATTTCGCAGTAGCTCATTTTGATGGATACTGTCTGTCGAGTTAGCAAGACTTTCCTGGGACAAATAATACAAAATGTGTTTAATGCCTTCTCCATAGTGACAATTATGGAAGAATGAAATAGTTTGTTGTGGCTAATAGCCAAACAAGATGGACCAAGTTGAAGGAAACCCGTACCAACATGTCTTAAAATATCAACAGTCGACACTCAGATCATGTTTTGTTTAGTATTAGTTTGCGCTTTGAACTACATTTTAATGTATGAATGGTACTAAAACATTAAGTGTTTTGTTACTACAAGGGAAGGGGATTTTGAGTTCTCATTTAAACAAAAAGGACAGTCATCAATACGAATAGCTTCAGCAATCGGTGCATGTTAACTTGAGCATGTAATGAAGAAGGCTGTAATGTCAGCGTCCATTGCTGATGCTTTAAACAATGCCATGTTGAGACACCATCACTCCTCTGAGTCTCTGCAGCAGTGATGCATCTGTAGAGACTGTCTTTCTGTCTCCTGTCTGTCTGTCTGTCTGTCTGTCTGTCTGTCTGTCTGTCTGTCTGTCTGTCTGTCTGTCTGTCTGTCTTTCTGCGTCTTTGCCTCTCGTGGTTTTTTATGTTTTTGTCTTTTCTTTGCTAGTTTGTTCTGTTTATTTCTCTCTGGTTCTCTTTAGCGGAGCACAAACTGAGACTTGTGACGACATCAGCTTTCCCACTTTATCCTGTGTTGTTTTTTAATTTGTGCAATTTATTTTTTAAACATTATTTCTTGATTGTTCTGTAATTGGGGATGTTTAGGAACAGGGGAACTATTCGCGTGCATGTTTAGTTTTGAGAGAGGACAAATGGAAACTGGAGCAAATTTATGGTTTGGGGGAGAAGAGGGTTTATTAAAAAAAAAACTGGAGAAAAAAAAAACATATTGCCTCTTAATAAAACTGAACGTGTTTTCTGCTAATTGTGACAACACTGTGTTGTGTTGATCCGGTTGGTGAGGAACCTGAAAGAGGAAACGGCACCAACAGTTAAAATGCCTTGGCTGTGACACAGGCCCTCCACAACACATGTGATAGGGTGAATGACTCCATATGTTCCCCCTGTGAACCAAACAGAGGAGCATTTCAGTGACCTCTTTAACATCCCTGTTACACAAGGTGCAGCTGAACCACAACGCTGTTCTCTGGGTCAACAAGTCATTCTTTCTCACATACCGGGCCCTTTTTACTCCATTAAGGTGTGAGGGGCGGTGGGGCCCGACTTCAGTGTTTAGGAGCCCCTCCCATATTTGAAAGGTCACAAGTGCGATTCCTGAATTGGCCAATGTTTGCCAACAGCTCTGTGTGGGGAGGGGGGGGGGGTGGCGTGTGTGCGCGCGCACGCACGCCAACCCCCCCACACACACACACACATTGGGTTAGAAAAACCAGAAACCACCTACCTTGTGGGGACATTTTATGGGTCCCCACTCCCCATGATGAAAAGGGTCTTCATTAGGCTTAGGACATGGGTTTAGGGTTAGAGTTAGGATTAGGTTAATGTTAGGGTGAGGGTTAAGGTTAGACATGTAGTTATTATGGTTAGGGTTAAGGTGTAGGGAATGAATGTAGTCAATGAGAGAGAGAGAGTCCAACAGTCCTTTTAGCTAGACATAATTAAACTTGCTGGGTCTGGTAAAAATCCCCCTCATACCATGAGACTGAGTCCAAATAAAATTAACTCCATTCATTCTTCTCTCTCTCCCTCTCTCTCTCTCTCACACGTGCACACACACACATTTTGAGTGGGGTGTGGGATTTCCTGCCTTCTGGACTGTGGCTCGTCACCAACCCTCCCCCATGTGCCCACACTCCCTCACACACTTCCTGTCTTTGTCATACTTGGAGTTCACACACACACACACACACACCAGCACAGACAGTCCAACAGTTTTTCTAAATGACCCCGTCCACATAACTCAGATCTTTTTTTGTTCACCCTTGTTTATCAAAGGTTGTACAGTGGATGTGGAGACGAATTTTCAGAGAAATGGAGGCAATCATTTCAAACATTGCAACACACACACGTTTATTTCTCACTTCTGTGTTGAGCCAGCAATGCAAGCATTTCATTATGAGAATAAGTGGAAACTTGCTCTTCATATATGACAAACTTGAAACACGTACACATTAACATACACACGCCCATGTAATGTAAAAATCTTTGTAGAGTTTTTCTTTGTCAAAAAAAAAGGATGATATACTACACATTAGGTGAAATAAAAGTATTGGCGGGGGGGGGGGGAGACTTTGAAAACACTTGAGCAGTGTCAAGCCCCCACAGCTGAAAAATAAAATGTTCGTGACATTTCTGTTGGGTTTGAGAGAAAACTGTCACATTTTCCAGCTAACAGTATTTTATTCTCCCAGGTCTGTCAGAAGAGAGTAAGATACAGACGCCAGCCTTTACAGATGCCGTTCGCCTCCACCGCCAAGCGCTGGGCCATTACGGCACCTGGGACATGATGTGTGGTACGCCACCACAGGTAAGAATCCATCACCACCTCTATGTGATCGAGTCTAAGTACTGGATTTACCTCAGCATTCACACCTCAACCGGTGTTACACAGATGTTACTTTTAGCTGACTGACATAGAAACAGTTTTAATACAAACTGTGTTTTGTTTTGTTTATAAATTTGATTTCTTTGTCACTAGCAAATATTTACAACAGCAGAAACGAGTCTCCATTATGTCCATGTAGGAACATCTCATCTCCTAAAATGGTGTTTCCCAGTCCAGTCCTCAAGGCTTCCCTGGTCTGCAGATTTTTCATTGCAACCCTGCATATTTAGTCCTGCATGCACTTACTCCACCAATCAGTACGTCATTATGTCAGATTTGGCACACCTGGGATAATTATCAAGTACCATAATGTAATTGGTTGGGTTGGTTGCATTATACTTAACATTCCCAAACAGTTGAATGTGATGAACCTGCTTTTTTATTCTCAAAATATGGTATTTTTGCATATATAAGCAGAATGTTGAGATATACTATATGTGAGTGTGTGTGTGTTTGTGTATGTATATATATATATATATATAGGGTTTTTTTCCGAAACCGTCAATGGTGTTGAGTGCTCGACTAATGAGGAGCAGAATATGAACACGGATAGAGTGCGAAACAGGCCTGTACTGCTATGCATTAAAATCTTTTTTCCTGTGTCCGTGTTGATATATATATATATATATATATATATATATATATACATACATACATACATACATACATACATACATACATACAGCGTTTATTTTCTGCAAACCATCAATGGCGTTGTTGATAAAAGTGCTCAACAAATGAGCAGCGGAATATTAAGATAGATGTAGGAAAAAAAACTTTGATACATTGCGGTACAAGTACTATATATATATATGTGTGTGTGTGTGTATATAGATATGTGTGTGTATGTATTTATATGTATATGTATAGCATTGTTTTTTCCCCGAAATCGTCAATGGTGTTGATAGAAGTGCTCAACTAATGAGCAGAGTATCAATACAGATGCAGGAAAAAAAGTTTTAATACAAGCCTGTTTCGTGCATCGTGCACTCATCAGCTGCTAATGTGATTCACATTCGCATGAAACAGGCGTGTACTGCTATGTATTAAAAAAAAATTTCCTGCATCTGTATTGATATATGTATAGAGGCGCTGAGTGTGGATGAGATTCGCCCTGAGATGCTGAAGGCTCTGGACATTGTTGGGCTGGCTTGGCTGACACGCCTCTTCTTCAGTGTCGCGTGGTGGTCGAGGACAATACCTGTGGAGTGGCAGACTGGGGTGGTGGTTCCCATGTTTAAAAAGATGGACCGGAGGGTGTGCTCTAATTATTGGGGCATCACATTGCTCAGCCTCCCTGGGAAAGTCTACTCTAGGGTGTTGGAAAGGAAGCTCCGACTGATTGTCGAACCTCAATTCCAGGAAGAACAATGCAGAGTCCGTCCTGGCTGTAGAACAACAGACCAACTCTTTACCCTTGCGGAAGTGCTGAGGGGGGCATGGAAGTTTGACCAGCCAGTCTACATGTGTTTTATGGACTTGGAGAAGGTTTACGACTGTGTACCCCGGGGGCACTCTGTGGGGGGTACTGTGGGAGTATGGGGTACCAGGGCAGTTGCTACAAGCCATCCGGTCCTTGTATAACCAAAGTAAGAGCTGTGTCTGCATTCTCAACACAAAGTCAAACATGTTTTCGGTGGGTGTTGGACTCCGTCAAGGTTGTCCCTTGTCTCCGATTCTGTTTGTGATATTCATGGACAGGATCTCAAGGCACAGCCAAGGTGAGGAGTGTGTCCGTTTTGGGAACCTCAGAATTGCATCTCTGCTCTTCACAGATGATGTGGTTTTGTTGGCTTCATCAGAACACGACCTCCAGCACACACTGGGGCTGTTTGCAGCTGAGTGTGAAATGGCTGGGATTAGAGTCAGCACCTCCAAGTCTGAGGCCATGGTTCTCTACCGAAAATGGTGGATTGCTCCCTCCGGTTTGGGGATGAGTTGTTGCCACAAGTGAAGGGGTTCGAGTATCTCGGGGTCTTGTTCATGAGTGAGGGTAGGATGGAGCGGGAGATTGACAGGTGGATTGGTGCAGCATCAGCAGTAATGTGGCTGTTGTACCAGACCATTGTGGTGAAGAGGGAGCCGAGCCAGAAGGCAAAGCTCTCAATTTACCAGTCAATCTTCGTTCCAACCCTCACCTATGGTCATGAGCTTTGGGTAGTGACCGAAAGGGTGAGATTGCGGATACAAGTGGCTGAAATTAGTTTCATTCGTAGGGTGTCTCGGCTTAGCCTTAGAAATAGGGTGAGGAGCTCGGACACCGGGAGGGAGCTTGGAGTAGAGCCGCTGCTCCTTCGTGTCGAAAGGAGCCAGTTGAGGTGGTTCGGGCATCTGATTAGGATGCCTCCTGGGCACCTTGCTTTGGAGGTTTACCAGGCACAGCCAACTGGGGGGAGACCCTGGGGTAGACCCAGAACTCGCTGGAGGGACTATATGTCCAGTGTAGCCTAGGAATGCCTTGGGATCCCCAGGAGGAGCTGGAGGGCGTTGCTGGGGAGAGGGACAGCTGGAGTGCCCTACTTAGCCTGCTGCCACCATGAGCCGACCCTGGAGAAGCGGCTGAAGATGAATGAATGAATGAATGAATATATATATCTACTCCTGTATTTTCACAATGTGTGTGTGGTGTGTGTCTGTGTGAGAGTCTATAAACGGCCAAACTAAAGCACTTGGGGCCTTGATTCTTTTTGGAAGTTATTGGGGATGATCAGGGGCACCTATAAAAAATAGCAGAAAATTAAAATTAAGCATAATTAATTATGCATAAATATGCAAAATATGCACTTTTCTAAAAACGGCTGAAAACCACTTTTCTCGGCATTTCAGATGATTCTGAGCATCTTTGATTTTTTCACCTATAAAAAAAAATTTCTGGGACTTAGAAATGTTTTGGCATTATGCAAAATGAATGCATTTTGCAAAAACACACTTGTGATCCTAATTTTTTTTGGAGGTGGTAGGTATTGTTCCAGAGAGGACCAGAAAAATAGCAGAAAATTAAAATAATTATGCATAATTATGCAAAATGTGCATTTTCTAAAAATGGTTAAGGACCACTTTTCTCAGCATTTCAGATGATTCTGAGTATTTGGGGGGAGGGGTAAACCACTTTTCTCGGCATTTCAGATGATTCTGAGCATTGGGGGGGAGGGAGTTGGAGTGGGGGGGGGGTTTAGGGGCAGGGGGAAGGCGGTTAGCTGGCAGGATGAAGAGGAGGGAGATTTAGACGGGTGGATAACCAAACCGTCTACTCCTGTATTTTCACAATGTGTGTGTGGTGTGTGTCTGTGTGAGAGTCTATAAACGGCCAAACTAAAGCACTTGGGGCCGTGATTCTTTTTGGAGGTTATTGGGGATGATCAGGGGCACCTATAAAAAATAGCAGAAAATTAAAATTATGCATAATTAATTATGCAAAATATGCACTTTTCTAAAAATGGCTAAAAACCACTCTTCTCGGCATTTCAGATGATTCTGAGCATCTTTGATTTTTTTCACCTATAACATTTTTTTTTCTGGGACTTAGAAATGTTTTGGCATTATGCAAAATAAATGCATTTTTGCAAAAATGCACTTATGATCCTCATTTTTTTTGGAGGTGGTAGGTGTTCCAGAGAGGACCAGAAAAATAGCAGAAAATTAAAATAATTTTAATAATTATGCATAATTATGCAAAATATGCATTTTCTAAAAATGGCTAAAAACCACTTTTCTCGGCATTTCAGATGATTCTGAGCATTTGGGGGGAGGGAGTTGGAGTGGGGGCGGGTTTAGGGGCAGGGGGAAGGCGGCTAGCTGGCAGGATGAAGAGGAGGGAGATTTAGACGGGTGGATAACCAAACCGCTACATTGTAGCGGGGTTCTTCTAGTATATATATATATATATATATATATATATATATATATAAAATCTATTAACGCGGATACAGGAAAAAAGATTTTAATGCATAGCAGTACAGGCCTGTTTCGTGCGTCTCGCATTAGCAGCTGATGAGTGCGAAACACACGAAACAAGCCTGTACTGCTATGCATTAAAATCTTTTTTCCTGTATCTGTGTTGATATATTCCTTTCCTCATTAGTCGAGCACTCAACACCATTGACGGTTTCGAGAAAAAAAACGCTATATATATATATATGGTGTGTGTGTCTGTATATATATTGTAGCGAATTCAGGGGGCAGTCCGGCAGACCGTCGCCACATCCGGGACATGAACCCATGGCTCCCACACCGCAAGCGACAACGTTAACCAGTCGACTAAAGGGTCCGACCCGTTAGTCAAGGACCAACATGTCTACTTATCCATGAACTTTACACTACCCCCTCCTTCGGGAAGTACATCCCCGCGCTTCAGCATATCAGCTCCCTCATGCCTCTGGGCGCACGCGCTTCCGATGACCTCACGGTCTCACCACCCCACTTCTGACACCAATGTAGCGAATTCAAGGGGCAGTCCGGGAGACCGTCGCCACATCCGGGACGTGAACCCGTGGCTCCCACCCCGCAAACGACAACGTTAACCAGTCGACTAAAGGGTCCGACCCGTTAGTCAAGGACCAACC
The DNA here is from genome assembly GCF_029633865.1 of Lampris incognitus. Lineage (NCBI taxonomy): Eukaryota > Metazoa > Chordata > Actinopteri > Lampriformes > Lampridae > Lampris > Lampris incognitus. The sequence continues at coordinate 126,892,481 of NC_079211.1, forward strand.
TGTCTACTTACTATCCATGAACGTTACAATATATATATAATGTATGTACTTGATAATATGTCCCATATGCTGAAATAATTTTAAATCCAGTTTATGGTGGCCAATGATCGCAAAATTCATTTGGCACATTTTGGTATCTTGCTAGCCAGTGTTTTCTGATTAGAACAAAACCCATAAATAATGTTTGTTTTCCTGTCAAAGTGACGGGTAAATAAAGATAAACTTGTCGGCAGCAGCCAAAAATCGAGCTAACAACATTTTACTAGTGGCTGACGTGAATTTTCCAAACTAGAATATTCCTCTCACATGGTGTCTGTTTACTGAATTGGCTTTTGATGGCGCTGTTTGTGTTGTGAAGCATTTTGACCACCATGGTATAATTGTGCTCTGTCCTTTTTTCTTTATTTTTTTATAATCCAAATTGAAACATGTTCATCAGTCTTTTCAACGAGTCACTGTATGGAGAGGGCCTTCCAGCGTTGGGCTTCATTATGATGTTGGATCCTGCTTGCTGACTGAGAAAGGCCCACATCTTCCTCTTATCAGTAGGATAAATTCCGTCAGAGAATATTAGGGGTTTTTTTTTTTCCCCTCCCGATTTGCTGTTTACTGCCTAGGCAACCTACTTTTGGTATGACTTATCCAGAAGTCTTGAAACTGCATTCAGATTGTTGCTTTTTTCTTGCGGACTCCTCTAGGGATACTGGTAATTGCATTGGTGTTTGAGCGAGATCAGTTTGAAATAAAATGGAGTCATCAGTGTCGCTGTGTCAGCAGCTTCTCAACCGGCGCCGTACCAAAAATCCTAAATGGAACCTATTGGTGTTGTATCTGATGGTGAAGGTTTTCTACAAAGTCTGTCTGGTAATCTGGTTATCCGCTGCAACAACTTTGCTTCCTCTTCAAACTCGCCACTATACCTGCCTCATTCTTCACATTTGGCTACTATCTGAAAGACGTGAAATGCTATGCACCATATTGTTCTTCAAGCGAAAGTCCAACCTGACGGTAACCATTAAAATGAGCATCTACAAAACGGTTCATGATGTTATTTTTGGTTTTCTCACAGAGCTAATTGTCTTAGATAAACCAATGACAGAACGTATCAAAGACATTTGTGTGCATGCAAATCTTAGAGGTGTGTGTGTGTGTGTGTGTGTGTGTGTGTGTGTGTGTGTGTGTGTGTGTGTGTGTGTGTGTGTGTGTGTGTGTGTGTGTGTGTGAGAGAGAACACGTGCATTTCTACAAGCACACCCAGCAGGGCTGGCAGGCATGCCTACTAGGTGAATGAGTTGGTCATTTTGTCATCTTTTCTCTGTAATTACAGTCTGCTGGAGTCTGTATGTATGATGGCTTGGGATTTATCCCCAATTTGACTCTGTCATAATCACACACACACACACACACACAATGCATTATGCTCTGTACCAGGGCCTACGACTACAGGATGCTGTTAGTCATCTGTCAGCATTGGTTCGCTCCTGCTTTCACAGCACTTCCTGCTCTGTTGGAGCAGGAAATGGTAGCCATTGCGAAGTCCAGAATATATGTAGTATTGGAAAACCAAATGTATATTTAAATCAGTATGTATTACTTTCTTATACTGTCTTTTATATTTGTGTTGTCTTTCCACATGCCAGTTTTTTGTATGTCATTGAATGCAAGATTCCTCCGACAACATGGATGGCTTACATTCTGTGTTCACGATGCTCAGATTGTCTCCGTTTCCACCATCACCATGACAATTTGATCACTTTTTGTGTTCACCAATCTGATTCTTGTCTTTGGGTCCGTTTCCATAAAGATCCTGTCTAACCTGGTGATGGAGGGCCTCCTCCCCGAGCTGAGGGAGCTCATCTGCCCTCGACTCAAAGGCAAGATGTACGAGCGGCAGAGGAACTGGATGCTGGTGAGTGGTGCCAATGATTTCAACGAAGTTATCCCTGTAATTGGCCGAAAATTGGATTTCTATATTCTTGTACTACAGTCTTGTACTTTAAGGTCTTAAATCCAGAGTATGTATGTATTCGGTGTCTTGCTCAGTACAACAAGCGGAGTTTATATACACTACCGTTCAAAAGTTTGGGATCACCCAAACAATTTCGTGTTTTCCATGAAAAGTCACACTTATTCACCACCATATGTTGTGAAATGAATAGAAAATAGAGTCAAGACATTGACAAGGTTAGAAATAATGATTTGTATTTGAAATAAGATTTTTTTTACATCAAACTTTGCTTTCGTCAAAGAATCCTCCATTTGCAGCAATTACAGCATTGCAGACCTTTGGCATTCTAGCTGTTAATTTGTTGAGGTAATCTGGAGAAATTGCACCCCACGCTTCCAGAAGCAGCTCCCACAAGTTGGATTGGTTGGATGGGCACTTCTTTGAGCAGATTGAGTTTCTGGAGCATCACATTTGTGGGGTCAATTAAACGCTCAAAATGGCCAGAAAAAGAGAACTTTCATCTGAAACTCGACAGTCTATTCTTTTTCTTAGAAATGAAGGCTATTCCATGCGAGAAATTGCTAAGAAATTGAAGATTTCCTACACCGGTGTGTACTACTCCCTTCAGAGGACAGCACAAACAGGCTCTAACAGGTACTATTTAATGAAGATGCCAGTTGGGGACCTGTGAGGCGTCTGTTTCTCAAACTAGAGACTCTAATGTACTTATCTTCTTGCTCAGTTGTGCAACGCGGCCTCCCACTTCTTTTTCTACTCTGGTTAGAGCCTGTTTGTGCTGTCCTCTGAAGGGAGTAGTACACACCGGTGTAGGAAATCTTCAATTTCTTAGCAATTTCTCGCATGGAATAGCCTTCATTTCTAAGAACAAGAATAGACTGTCGAGTTTCAGATGAAAGTTCTCTTTTTCTGGCCATTTTGAGCGTTTAATTGACCCCACAAATGTGATGCTCCAGAAACTCAATCTGCTCAAAGAAGTGCCCATCCAACCAATCCAACTTGTGGGAGCTGCTTCTGGAAGCATGGGGTGCAATTTCTCCAGATTACCTCAACAAATTAACAGCTAGAATGCCAAAGGTCTGCAATGCTGTAATTGCTGCAAATGGAGGATTCTTTGACGAAAGCAAAGTTTGATGTAAAAAAAATCTTATTTCAAATACAAATCATTATTTCTAACCTTGTCAATGTCTTGACTCTATTTTCTATTCATTTCACAACATATGGTGGTGAATAAGTGTGACTTTTCATGGAAAACACAAAATTGTTTGGGTGATCCCAAACTTTTGAACGGTAGTGTACTTTTTCATCAATGGTTTTAATGATTAGTCCATGACTTCTCCATGACTTTTAGCTATAATCCGTTTGTTTGCATGTTGTCGACATCTTCTGGTGGTGAGAGGTAATCGAAACATAAATTCGAACATCAAGATTTATTATTTGTTGAACTGATGAAATTAGACTGTTAGACAGCAGTGATGTAAGTATTACAGTAACTGATGGATATGCTGCTGTTGCTGTATATTTGTTTGTTAATCTGTGACTAAAATAAGCAATTTTTTTTAGAGCTGCCATAGAAAAGGTGCATTTTAACACTATAAAATGTGAAAGTTGGTCTTTATTTCTAAAACTGTAAATGAGGACTCTTCTCAAAAACTTTTGCAAGTGGTATTTTGGATTCTTCCATTTGATGCCGCTGACTATTGAAACGCACTTGCCCAACATGCTATCAAAAAGATGGCTAACTGATGTGAACTAGCCAGTGGTGGCACATGTTAGCATACAGAGACAAACTGTTGTATGCACACACACACACACACACACACACACACACACACACACACACAACACGGAAATATTAAAAGCCCACCACAACCTTTCCACCTGCTGTTACTTTCTTTTTTTAATCACTGATCAATCTTTAACAGAAATGATGCAGGTTTAGTCAGAGTTCCATGACTTTTCCAAATTATAACGTTCCATGACTGTATGAACCCTGATAAAGTTGTTGCAGTGAGAAAAATCTGGTACAGTGTTAATTCACACATTCTCTGTGACCACGAGCACATGCTGTCCTGCCCTAAACCTGTTTCCACTGCTTTGCTTTGTGTTGAGCAGATCAGTGATGCAGTGTACAGCCTGGTGCAGCACCAGTGCCAAACCCAGTACGAGGCAGTGGTGCAGAAATGTGAGGCAGGGCGTCCCCTGCTGGAAGCCTCCATACGCACAGACATGGATCAGATCATCACCTCCAAGGAGCACGTCACCCACAAGATACGAGGTCAGTTTGTGCAGGTTGAGTTCTTAAGTCTTCTCACATGCATGTAGTTGGTATGTTTTTTTGTTTTTGTTTTTTTTTCTTGTGCTCATACTGTCTTTCATTCACAAAATAGTTTTTAACCATCCATATGGTCTATAAATGATATAAGGGCTATTGCATCATTGGCCACCTGTGTGTGCCCTTGTTCAGAGGGTGTTTGCATGCAAGTATCAGGAATTGCATGCTAAATCAAAGGATTGAATTCAGTTCCAAAGACAATCCCGATAATTTGATTTATGCCACAGGCATGTTGTGAAACCATTATTCAAACCAGCCGACACGCCTTTCTTAAATACTCTGCATTCTTTCAACCAATTTATTCTGTTTTGCTAGCAGTTTGATAGCCTTTGGTTGCATCCAGGAAGGTGGTGGCTGTCTGGCAGAACAGAATCGATGCAGACTGACAGCATTCCATCTGCTGATTATATACAATCGCATCTCATTTGCAGATCTGTCACAACTGCCATCTTTAAAGAATCTCTGACAGTGTTCAGGCATGTGACCAGAACCGTTAAAAGCAGGGAAAACCATCTCTCACTCAAAATGTATAAATGCTGTGTCCACAAAAATATAAAATCCTCAGCCAGCACCCTGCACACCACCCTTAAATCATTGGGTTTGCCTTAAAATCTTATTTTGTAGACATTAAGACAAAATAAACTGAATACTTGACTTGTGGGGCAAAATGTCACCTGACTTAAGTTTTTTTATTAGGATTATGAGCGTTGTGATGATGATGATTGTCATCATCATAGATTCTAACAAGTTTATAAGCTGATTTACTTTTTTTTTATTCACATATATTGGTAAATAAAAAAGTAGACTAGCTATATCGATAGTCACTGGGAAATGTTTCCGATTGTTGATACTTGAAAGAGGGGATTGATGACAAGCACGTCCTCTACTAATATGATCACACCTGATTTGCCGCTGCTCAAATCGTATTTATCAGGAATCACATCTTACATCTAACACATACTCGGATAAAGACTGAAATGTTTTGGGTCTCTGATACTAACTTGAATCTTCTCTGACGTCGTCCTGTCCAGCGGTGGTGCTGCCCAAAGCAGAGAAGCTGCTGAAGGTGAGCATTCAGCCTTACATCGCCTCCATCTTGGAAGCGCTGATGGAGCCCACCAGCCGGGGCTTCTCGGAGGTCCGTGATGTCTTCTTCGGCGAGCTGGTGGATATGAGCAGGAACACGCTCAACAGTGGCACCAGAGAGACGGTAGCAGAGGTGAGGACATGTGGAGAGATGAGTGGGGGTGGATGAGACACACACCAGTGAGCAGTTGTGTTGAGATTGCAGATACAGCTGGCTATCATCAAAAGACCTTTGTGGTGTGAGAAAAACTAAATCCTCAAAAGTGTTTGTATTCAGAAAATGTACGTAAAAATGTGCATTCAATTCAGGGAATGCTGCTCTGCTCTCTGTGTCTCTTTCCTTCACCTTTCTCGTCAGTTTTCTTTTTTGAGTTGTAACATGTCATTTCATGTTTTATGTGTTTTTAACTTCATAGTCAGAGTTGCTAAATTACATTACATTACAGCCATTTAGCCGAGACTTTTATCCAAAGTGACTTACAATAAGTGCATTTTATGTAGGAAATCAGGAGACCTACTAGTCATCAGAGGTCATAAGTGCATCTAAACAAGCATCTAAGAGCAAAACCAGTGCTAAAGTAAAAGTGCAAGAAAGAGTTTTTTTTTTTAATGAGTGAATACTATAAGTGCTAAGAGCAAGTAACAGGGTAGTAGTTCTTAAAGAGGTGAGTTTTCAACCTGCACTGAAAGATGGGCAGCAACTCCGCTGTCCTGACATCAGTGGGGAGTTCATTCCACCACTGTGGGGTCAGGACAGAAAGCCGTGACCGGGTCGATTGGCTGCAGGGGCCACTGAGCGACGGGGCAACCAGGTGTCCCGAGGCAGCAGAGCGAAGTGGTCGGGCAGGGGTGTAGGGCTTGACCATGGCCTGGAGATAGGAAGGAGCTGTTCCTTTCACTGCCCTGTAGGCTAGCACCGGAGTCTTAAACTGGATGCGAGCAGCTACTGGGAGCCAGTGTAGGGACATGAGAAGGGGAGTTGTGTGGGAGAACTTAGGGTGGTTGAACACCAGACGAGCTGCAGCTTTCTGAACAAGCTCCAGAGGTCTGATGGCCGGGGCGCCAGCAAGGAGGGAGTTGTCATAGTCCAGCCGGGAGATGACCAGAGCATGGATGAGCACCTGTGCCGTCTCGTCAGTGAGGAATGGGCGAATCCTCCTGATGTTATAGAGGAGAAATCTGCAGGAGCGAGCAACCGATGCAATGTTTGCAGCAAACGACAGTTGGTCGTCCAGGATCACACCCAGATTTCTCACAGTCCGAGTTGGCGTCACCAGTGTTGTCAATGGTGATGGCAGGTCTCAGTGTGGGCAACCTTTCCTCGAGAGGAACATCAGCTCTGTCTTGTCCAGATTGAGCTTCAGGTGGTGTGTCTGTCATTTGAGTCATGTGTGTTTGGTGGGCTCCATTTGCAGATTTAACTGTTTCAATTATGAATCTATGAGAGATCCCTTGTCTCTAATGCATGTTTAATGTGCGCATGATTTTAGTGAGGTTTTTAAATGTGTTGTGTGCTTGAGATGAGACAAAGGAAAAATTTCCAGCCTTGGTTGGACAATAAAGTTCTATTCTATTTGTACATAATTTCCACCCATAATCATTTATATATCATTTATTTATGTTCAACCTCATCCTGCACTGCTACATATCACTGGCGTTGGCACACATGCTTGTATGTTAATATATATGTATGTGTGTGTTTGTATGTAAAGTACATTGTGAGTTCTAACAGAAGGAAAATTGCTCATGTGTAAAAGCATACTTGGCCAATAAAGCCTGACTCTGACTCTACTGTAGATTAATTTTACAAATAAACGTACCAATATTGCATTTCTGTACTTCCCTCCCTCCCTTTCCCCAGCACATGGAGAAGATCTCCATGTTGGCGTTCCACCCGGTAAAGATGCAGAGCTGCTATGAGAAGGTGGAGCAGCTCAGTCTGGAAGGGCTACAGGAGAGATTTGACGTCTCCAGTCCCTCAGTGTTTGTCCAGAGGGCTCAGATCCTCATGAGAGAGGTGAGCCTCCAACAATACCTGGTTATGCAATAAAATCACTCTCTTTTCTGGTCAGAGCAAAACATCCATCCATTATCCAAACCGCTTATCCTGCTCAGGGTCGAGGGGATGCTGCAGCCTGTCCCAGCAGTCATTGGGCAGCGGGTGGGGAGACACCCTTGACAGGCCACCAGGCCATCACAGGGCCGACATACGCACACACATTCACACCTAAGGACAATTTAGTATGGCCGATTCCCCTGACCTACATGTCTTTGGACTGTGGGAGGAAACTGGAGCACCCAGAGGAAACCCATGCAAACCCACTGTTTTGCTCTGCAAAACTGCAATGATAATTATACCAGATAGTTCATCCACGGCTGTATGCATATTTTTCATCCACCACTGTGCACATATTTTGCTTTACCCTGGGATTCTGCAAGAAGTCTAGTTTTACCTAACTCTAAATAAAAAAGTCTCTTCAGATCTGACTTGCTATTGCACGCCACTCCTCCTTGAGTAAGGCATACAACCCTCAGCTGTTGTCTGGGATTTGTTTGGTGGTCAATCATCAAAATTTTGTGCCCAGATGTTATGATGTGCATCATTGTATGAACTAGAGGGCTGAAACAGAGTGTCTTCACTCAGCAAACCAGCCCTTATCTCCTTTGTCAGAAATATATGAGTGTGTATTGTCTCCCGTTGGCATGCACTGCACTGCATTTAGATTTAAAACCACTGTGCCAAAAAGTGTCTGCACTGTTTTGACTGAAGTTAAGAACCTGGCAGTTCCATTCCATTGTTATTAAATACACACACACACACTCTTTTATGTAGAATTGCAATTGTCAACTCTGATGGGGGTTTTGAATGTCTGAGAAATACATTACAGCTGGCCTCCTTCATATTCATTATAATTAAAACTCCATATATTTCAAAGCTCTATACTCATTTCTACACATTTTAATTTCTAACCTGAATGCACAGGTGTTTTGGTTGTTCATAGATGTCCAAGTGTTTGGCCATAAACTATTCTCAACAACAACAAATGTCACAACATATAAACCAACATAGTGTTAACAGCAGCATAAAATTTGCTGTTACATGTGTATTGGGAAATGGCAACAGTTTAAAAAAAGTGAAAATTAAGGTTAAACAGTTTACAAGCTGATTTTACTCGAGCTCTCAGACTTGTGCAGCAACTGCTTTTTTTTTCTTCTTCGATTTCTTAAACTTGCAGGGGAAAGATCCCATTGTCGAACATTAATCAGTTTCCTCCTGCAGTGGAGGAATTGCATGGCCCAGTGTGCCTTGGAGCCAGGGGCCGATGGGAGGGCCAGACAATTTTTGGAGAGTCCAAAGAATGAAAATCCAAGTTCATTCAAAGTTCATACAGAAATATGAACTATTTGAGACTCTGTTTGAACTAATCTTAAGAAAATGCCACTGTGTTTTGAGAACTTTCAAGAAACAAGGGACAGTATTTTAAAAGTGACGTTTTTTTTTCTTATTTCAAATTATTATCATGTGATTATAAGACATCCCACACACTGTAATATCAAAAATTAGGTGTGCAAAGACTGTTTGATGGAATTCAATACATTGTCATTTGAACTTATTTCACTACTTATGCTCATTTTGAAATATAAATTTGAGTAAACTTGACTTAAAACAATACTTTTACACTGCATACAAAGCTTTGACTGGTTAGAAGCTTACACATTGTGTCCATTTGTTTGATTTTTTTTTTTATACATGTCGAGAGGTTTTGACAAGGCTCAGTTTTTCTGTCAGAAAGTCTGATTCCATCATGCCACACTCCAAATAAAGTTGTAGGTGAAGAGCTTCATCTGATTACTTAGTCTGGCACCTCTCCTCTGTTGCTCTCCCTGAGATTTCTTCCTATTTTCTCTCCCTGTTAAAGAGGTTTTTTTTAAGTAGTTGTTCCTTATCTGATGCAAGGGTCTAAGGATAGAATGTTGTGTTTCTGTAAAGCCCCTTGAGGCAAACTTGTGATATTGGGCTATACAAATAAAATTCACTTAACCTACTCCGATTAACTGTTTTTCACCCTGTAAAATAAATATACTGACACTAAATAGGATGCTAAATACACTAATAATAAATCAACTAATATATCGACATGTAACACATACAAATAGTAACCCAAATATGTGCAGCTATAGTTCAGCAAAATCAAGAATTATGTATAGTCTATGATTCCAGATTCCACATCAATGGATTCAAGATAGAACATTGAAGCTATGCGACAGAAGACGCGAAGCCAAGGCTCTGAAGAATGCAAGGAGGAATACAGAAAATGTAACAAGAGAAGTGCAAGCTGCGATGAAGAAAGATGAGGAGGAATGGATTGAACAAGAATGTCGAAGTACTGATAACAACCTGAGGCACAACAACACTAAAAGAAGATGGCTGTGCGAATTCGCGTTTGCAGCGGCCTCACCCAGTGCCGGTGTCGGAAGATGGCGGCACAAATTCTAATTTGTAGCGGCCTCACTCAGTACTGTCCATGCAATGTCTTTGTCTATGTCTGTGTCTTAAGTTTTGTCTTCGTTTGATGGCTGGGAGAGCTGGCACTGGATCGGCTGAGAGAACGGGGTAGGCTAAGCTAACTGCTAGCCCACGCAGACCGGCACTTCCGATAACACCGAGGGCGGTCTGGCAGCTGCCTCAACTGGTGTTGACTGGTGTTTTTGATGTCGTTGTGAGGAGTGTGTGGAGGTGTGTCAAGGGTGTCTGGCTGGGTGAGCTGGCACTGGATCGGCTGGGAGAGCTTGGTCTGCTTTGTCCAGTGGGCCTGGGGACCACAGCCCCTGCCTGGAGCTGTGCCTGAGGAGGAAACACTGAGGTCGATCTGACAGGACGCTGAAGCGGGGCAGGCTAAGCAAACTGCTAACCCATGCAGACCGGTGGTTCCAACAGTCATCCTGGCTGGCATTTGTTCCCTTGGACAGTGATTTTTTTTTTTTTTTTTGTATGTTAGTTTGGGTATGTGTGTTCTTGTAGTTTTTAGATGTGTTTTTGTCTTTGTGTTGTACTGCTGTGGGCTGGGGGAAACTGCATTTCATTTCATTTCATGTATGCAAGTGCATGAAGTGAAATGATAAAGTGTTCCTGATTCCTGAAATGGCTTTCTAAACAGTGAAGAAATTAACTACAGAGCAAAACGTAAAGACATATGCTATTAACGATGCAAATAGCGAACTGATCTCAGACAAAAAGGTGATTGCAAAGAGGGGAGCGGAATACTGCAGTGAGCTTTACAATTATGACCTCAAGGAAAATCAGGAAGTATACAACCAACTGATAGATGATGAGAACAAAGGCGCAGAAGACGAAGATCACATCTTAAGATGTGAAGTTGAAGAAGCCATCAAACAAATGAAAAACGACAAAGCACAAGGAGTAGACAATATACCAGCAGAACTAATCAAAAATGGCAGCGACGAAGTTATAGACATCTTACTTAGCATCTGCAATACAATTTATCGCCTGACGAAATGGCCTATGCGGTGGGCTATCTCGGTACTGATTCCGCTTCCAAAGAAAGGAAACCTGAAATGATGCAGCAACTACAAAACCATTAGTGTAATCAGCCATGCCAGCAAGGTAATGCTCAGGATCATTCTCAGGAGAATCACACCACAGGTTGAGCAGATTCTTGCTGAAGAACAAGCTGGTTTCAGGTCTGGAAGAAGCACAACTGAGAAAATCTTAAATTTGAGGGTTCTTTGTGAGAAATGTGTAGAACATCAATGAGAAGTCCACCACAGCTTTATTGATTTTAAGAAAGGCTTCGACAGAGTGTGGCAACAGGCTCTATGGAAAATCATGAGAAAACATAACATCAATGAACACCTTGTCCAAGTTATCGAAGCTCTTTATAAAGATTCGAAAAGTGCAGTGCTGGTGGACAGCACACTCAGCGACTGGTTCACTACAAAAGTAGGAGTGAGACGAGGTTGTTTACCATCACCATGCCTTTTCAATGTATTCCTTGAAGAGATCGTCACCAGTGCTATGGAGGGTTTTGAACCAACTCTCACAATCGGAGGAAGAAAAATCACCAACCTTCGCTTTGCAGATGATATAGATCTAATCGCCAGCAACAGGGAAGAACTAGCTGGAATAACCAGAAGACTGGTCAAGGCGGCTAAGGACATTGAGCAGTACTCAAAAAAGTAAAATCATGACAACAAAAGATCACCCGAGGAGGGACACTGAAGAGATTGAAGAGCAGAACACAGAAATCATTGTTGGCAGTGAAAAACTTGAGGAAGTCACGTCTTTCAAATATCTCAGATCTGTGATTAATGAAGACGGAAGATCAGAAAAAGAGATTAGGAGCAAAATCACCATCGCAACAAGCACAATGACCAAGCTCAACACAATCTGGAAAAATAAAAACCTTGGAATGAAGTCAAAAATGCAACTGCTCCACACCATCATAATAACAATTCTTCTATAAGGTGCAGAATCCTGGACCCTGACAAAAACTATGGAGAAAAAAATACAAGCCTTTTAACTTAGAGCATATAGAAGAATGCTGCAAATCCCACACACAGCGCACGTCACCAACATTGAAGTGCTGAACAGAGTTAAGGAAGCTATTGGTCACCATGATAGTTTACTGACAATGGTATAAAAAAAAAAGGAAATTAAACTGGTTTGGGCACGTTTGCCGAAGGGAAAGGACACTTGCAAAGGACATCCTGTGAGGCCTGGTAGAAGGGACTAGGAAGAGAGAGAGACTGAGAAAAACCTGGGTAAACGACATCGGAGAATGGCTACAGATGAGCGTAGTGAAGGCGGGGAGAGCAGCGATGAATAGGGAACGGTGGAAGAGACTTGTTGAGACATCAGCTGTGCTCCTACGACCTCCATAGGTTATGGAACTGATGATGATGATTCCAGATAAGCTAAAGAGTAACTGAAGCTGTGTTATCATATCAAGTTTATGCAGTCATTTACATTTTTAGATTGCAGGGATTTTTTTGATTTGTTTGAAGATGTAATCTCATAAGCTACTATTCAACCTTACAAACCCACACTGACCATTGTTATGGGCAGTGACCATGCAGTGCAGCCTAAGTACTTAAAAGCCACATCTTGTGTGTGTGTGTGTGTGTGTGTGTGTGTGTGTGTGTGTGTGTGTGCGTGATTGTGTGCGTGATTGTGTGCGTGCGTGCACACACACAGCAAATGGACAATGCAGTGTATACCTTTGAGCAGATCCTTCATCAGAGTTTGGACTCCCAGGGCCCTGATGAGCTGTGTAAGGCCATTCAACGCTGCCAGGATCGAGTCATCAAGGTAAACGCAAACCTTACAACTACCGTGTGTCAGATCTTTCTTTTTTTTTTTTATCTTGACATGTCAGAAACACATCTATAACCATCACCAATTTCTTGTTGGTAAAAGGCAAGTAGCAACTCTACACCTCTCCATTCTCCCATTAGCCAGTTGTGTTAATTTTCATTTCTATATTGGGGATTATTGTCAGCATTGTACATGCTAGCTTTGTGGTATTGAAAAACAAATTAGCAATGATTGGCCCTTCATTTTTCACAATTTCCTTTTGTGTTTTGTTGCCCATAGAAATTTGACTATGACAGCAGCACAGTGAGGAAGCGGTTCTTTCGCGAAGCGCTCCTTCAGATCTTTATTCCTTACATGTTGAAGCAGCTCACCCCCTCCTGTGCCTCGGTAAGTCCCAGTACGCACCACCCGCACTCCTATTCACATCCCAGTTATTAAAAGTAAATTAAAAAAAATTTGATATTCATTCAAAGTGCTTTGCGCCAAAAGGTCTGGAAATTGCTAATGAGTCAAGTCAATTGGATTGCTTCCTTGGACTTTCATATTCGTTGGTCAACCAAAAAACGGAGCCCAATATTCAAACGTACACAGGGGAATACTAGCCATCAGAATTATATGTAATATGACCAAAGCGGAATTTGATTATTGCAAATGTATAGGGACCCTGTTATTTTTTTATTTTTTTATTTTTTTTTGCATTTTTGCCTTTATATATATGAGAGAGAGAGAGAGAGAGAGAGAGAGAGAGAGAGAGAGAGAGAGAGAGAGAGAGAGAGAGAGAGAGAGAGAGAGAGAGAGAGAGAGAGAGAGAGAGAGAGAGAGAGAGAGAGAGAGAGAGAGAGAGAGAGAGAGAGAGAGAGACCCCTATTATTTCTAGACTGTTATTGATATCTAAGACAGATATTTGGTTCATATTCACATGAGCATGCAGAAAAATGCCACTCACTGATGAGTTAAAAGTGTGGCAGAAATGAATGGCATTAACTGACACCCATAAAAATCCCTCATAAGAGAAAGGAGGTGTCGATAGAAAAGCTCCACTGACCTATCACCTATCCAGAAATAACGTCTCCTTCCACATAAAGGGTGTGGCACATATCAGCTGTATGTTGATAGCGTCGTTCTCTTTCTATTCAGATAAGCAGAATCGACCTTTGACAAAGCCTTAATACATGTAACATATGAATTCAATATATGGTTCTATGGCACCAGTAGTGTTGAGTCAACCGGCTAAGGTGTGTGTGTGTGTGTGTGTGTGTGTGTGTGTGTGTGTGTGTGTGTGTGTGTGTGTGTGTGTGTGTGTGTGTGTGTGTGTGTGTGTGTGTGTGTTTGTGTGTGTGGTGGTGGTGGGAAGGGTTTCTTTGTTGCAGTATATATGTGCACATCATAAACTAATCTGATATACCTAGGGAGAAGCTTGTTGACGTCATTTAGCAGATTAGGGAATTTGTAATTTACAGACAGCTGTGAAATACTCACTTATCTCCCTTTGGAAAACGTCTGTAGTCAATTACCAGTATTTGGGTTTTTGTATGATATGTGATGGGCTGCGCATAAACTTCCACCAATGTAGGTACGTGTTTAAGTATTTGACCCTTGTAGTCTACTCTGACATTCCTGACTTTTTTTATTTCTGATGTAAATTGGAATAATTTATGAACAGTGATTGAGCAATAGTCTGAGCCTCCATTCAAGTCCAAAAGCAGGTGGATAATGCTAACATATCAAGATGTTTTCCATCTATGTACAGTTTCCGTGAGATCAGCAGCTCCTATGAAATGAGAGTATATTCCTGAATATATCTGAAATCGGAAAACTCTCACAAATATTGCATCTCTTGTGTAAACATCTGTGTGACTGATTTACAAAGTGTTTGTGTCTTGCATGATAAATGAGGCCCATTGTGAGTATACAGTGCATACCTGGATATGCTGCCAAACCAGCACATCCATCCTCTTGTTTCTCCTCTCCTCTGACTCCTCTGTTTCATTTGCTGAATGCCAGGAGCTGCCTCGCTTCCAGGAGCTGATCTTTGAGGACTTCTCCCGATTCATCCTGGTCATCAACATCTTCGAGGAGGTGGTACTACAGTCCATCATGAAGGACATCATGATGGGTCAGTCTCACATTGTCTTGGTTTTGTCATGCGCATGTGGAAGAAAATATTTGTATGTGTGTGTATGTGATATTCTTACATCACCTTTTGAGCTGGACATTTTTTCTGAACTGCTCTGTCTCTGGTGGTCATGTTTAGTCAGAATTCTTTATTCGCTAAAGTACATTCAGACATGGAAGGAATTTGGCTTGGCATATTGCTCCATTGAAATTAACACACAGCAAGGATACACAAAATAAAAAGGTAGCAGGCTACAGATAAAAAATAGGATAGGGTGAATAAATATGGCTAAAAATTGCAGATTGTATTGTAAGTTGTTAATTGTAATTTTCAAGTGTAAAAGAGGGGAAAGAAATTTATCATTGCACTGTCCTAATCTGATTTAGATTACATCCATATTTACTCAGAGGAATTTGAAAATGCTGGTTTCATGATGCAAATGGGTAGAGTTTTCCTTCTGATTGTTTTTAGGAAAGTTCAGTGTCCACATTGATATGCCAAAACAGTAGAAAAAAAACAAAAAACGCTGAAGTTTCTTCTATTGGTTGCACACACACAACTTGAGCTGACCTGAGATCGCATGACAATAATATGTCAATGTTTTCAAAAAAAGTTCAGTTTTCGCCATCCACACTACAATACTAAACTGCCATTTTCAAATTCATCCACTTTGGAGAGCGTTGTTGAAAAGCATAATTTTACCATGGTCATCAATGCTGGCTAAGTGTGGATGGAAAGCCAAAATGCTAGAAGAAAAAAGAAAAGGTGTTTGTGAATTTATCTGTGCCAATGTTGACATACTCTTAGATTTTGAGGTGGAGTTGATGGCGGTGCTTGTTGTCAACTGTGTGCTGTCTGTGATACATGGCGTTGCTGTTTTTAATCAGTATGAAAGCTCGGGAAGAGACTGTTCTTATGAATGCTAGTTATTGTGTAATGGTCCTTTAACGCTTTTCGAATGGGAGGGGTTGAAACGTGATGGCCAGGGTGGGAAGGGGGTCAACTGATGATTTTTATTCATTCCTGTTTCATGTTTGTTTCAACTTAAACGTATTTTTGTCTCATTCAAGCTGTGAAGGAGGCAGCTGTCCAGAGAAGGCACAACCTGTACAGGGACAGCATCGTCCTCACCAACAGTGACCCCAACCTGCTCCTCCTCGGGGAGAACCCTTCCATCGACTGGGCTGGCGAGTATGGAGCCCAGGAGGATGCAGACAGCGCTGGAGAGGTCGCGGAGGCAGAGAGCGAGGAGTCGCAGAAGAGGCGGAGGATGAAGCAGGTTGTGTCCATGATCCAGGTGGAAGGCTCGCCAGTTCTGCCCGGTGAGTCTTGCGTGGAGGTGCCAGGGGTCGATGACATCCCAGAGGAGGAAGGGGAGGGTGAGGAAGACAAGGATGCTGGAGCCAACAGCAAATCCAGCAAGCCCGGGCAGAGCCAATTTGAAACTAGTCCCAAAGTCTCAGAGAACCCTCCAGCCCTCACAAATGGTTCGGTCCTAAAGGAAGGGGGCGCATTTACATCAGAGGAGCAAATTACACAGGGCCTTGCTGTTGATGTTGACCAGGAACTAGAATCTGTCAAAGTAAGCCCACCACGGGACCCAGAAGCTACCCCAATCACACAAAACACCATTCAGGAAGTAGATGCTGCCATGCAAGAAGAGGATGGCCAGCCGGATACTGAGGAGGGAACTGGTCAGGAGGAGGGAACTGGTCAGGAGGGGGGAACTGGTCAGGAGGAAGGAACTGGTCAGGAGCAGCTCATGAACACAAACCAGGAAGTGACGTCAACTTTAGAGCAGGTATCTTTGCCGCCGCTGCCACCACCCTCTGAGAACATGGAGGCACTCTCAACCGGACCCAAAGACATGGAACAGGGCTCCACATTTACTCCAGAAAGCAGCCAGGACTTTGGTTCAGAGGCGGAGCCAACCACAGCAGACTTTCCACCACCTCCACAAGATGACAGTGAGTTTCAATCCCCCATCAGCAAGGCAATGGCAGAGGAGAAAATCACACCGGAGAGCACTGGGGCTCTGCCGGTTGGAGAGGGACCGCCACAGGTGGAAACAATATCAAAACCCAGTGACTCTGAAACTGGTGAGGAAGACTCCACAAGCAACAACTAGTGAACAAAATTATCTACCCTTTCGTAACCTAAACTGCATTACAACTTCTTTTTTTTCCCCAGAGACAGAATGGAATTTCATTTTATTTTCATAATCGGCCATTTTATTCATAAAGCATCAGCTTCCATACCAGTTTTGTCCATAATAGTAATGTAGCATGTCTTCTGGAAAATTGTACGCATAATCTAGTCTACACTAATGACCAATATTTCACTGAGCAGGGCTCAGATGCCTTTTTATATTTGTACTTGGCAACACTCCTCCAACAGAATAAAGGCTTTATTAGCTACCTACTCTGTCTGATGGGAAAGCTTGAGCTATGCAATTCATTCTCATATATAAACGCCACACTTTTTGTATTTGTTTGGTGAGAAGTTCGCACGGTGTCCTTTATGGTATAATGTAAATATGTTAAGTTAAGAGAACACTCTTCCGGTTGAGGTGCCTTTGGTGAGATATGGGAATTTAACTGAGTTGCTCCAAGTTGATCAGTCTGATTTGTTTTACTACTGTATTTCCTACTGTCTGACCTGCAATATGACTCAGCAATTTGAATTATTATTAGATTAATTTCTGCATGAGCTAAATGTGTATTAGAACAAGGAGAACAATACTTCTAACCAACTGCGATGATAATATTATTAATGGTAATGGGCTGAAAGACGACCATCGTTCAAAATGATGCAATACTGTATATAATCATTTTAAGATGGTGTAGGGAAAATCTTGCATTAGAATATGTATTTTTTTTTCCTTTGCTTCTCAAATATTATAAATGACAATCTGTCATATATCTTGATGCACAGAACTTTTGCTCAATTTTTGACAATTACCCTTGTGTTGGCTGTAATAACACCTTTTTCCATTGGTTTTGACTTCGCATTGAGATCTTATTTGTACCGCTCTAATGGTCATCTGGACTTTATGGATGATGTAACTCTCAAACAGTCATTTGACATTTGTATGGTTTAGTCAGCGCTATAGTTGATTTTTTTTGTTGCCCCTTTATTGTTTTAATTTATTATATTTTGCACGTCACATCCCTTTACTCCCTCTTGTTATTGATGAGTGTACTTTTAGATTTATTTTATTCTGAGAGATGCAAATGACCGTTGATAATAAATCATTATCTATTAAATAATATAACATTTTGTCTGTGGCCCTTGTCTTGCTGTGGGTTATCCTTTTACATGGCTCACTGAATCTCTGTAAAGGAGTAGGAGTGTGTTAAATCTTTCAAAGTCTCAATATATACATTACACATTATGGTAACACTTTATAATGAGTAGCTGTCATGTCAATTTTATTTCTATAGCAATGAATAAATAGTAATGGGGCACTTCTAAGCTCTTACTACACACTTGTTAACATTAGTAGATGGCGTAAAATTATTAATAACCGCCTTATTACCAGAATACTGTCTAAACAAAAATATTTGCCTTAACCTGAATTTGTAAATTGTTGAGACTGGATAGGTGTGTGCGCGTGTATATGCATATATACATGTATAGAGAGAGCGATATGAGAGAGACTGAGAGAATACATAGACAATAGAAAGATGGATGGATAGTTCATAGCCTACCTACAGCACAATTTCAAATGGTCAAAAGAGAAGCTGTGTTGACTGAATCATGAAACAGGTTGACAGTTTATAGTCTCACAACCAGCTCATCACTTTTCAATGAAGGCCAACTGCAGCTCGATGGTTCATACGCAGATTGAATAGAGTCGTGACTAATATGACTAAAAGGTTCATTTTAATTATGCCATCCGCCTTGATCACAACAAAATTCGTCCTTCTTACGATAATGCACTTATTTGCATTTTTTCTGCACGGTACACATGAGGGCATTGGTGTGTGTCAGCAAATGGGCACAGCTGTAATTTGTTCGGCAATGATTTATGATTAATACAGGAGAGAACATTAATGTGCAACGTGGTCACGTTAGTCCTCGACTCATCGCGCGAGTCGTTATGAGCGTCGTTACGTCACGGTTTACGTACGGCGTCTCTCCGACAGCTCAGCAGCGTCAGCAGCGTAGCGTTTCACTACAACGCTGCTAAACGCTGCTGTCTTTTCCACACGGAGGACCGGGCATCCTGCGCAAAAATATCAAGACGCGTCCTCCAGCGGCTGTTGGGGATGTTTTTTGTAAAGTCTTTTATCGTCTCTACCGTCATATCCAGACGGTGACAACTGTTCTCTACCGTGTTTTATGTTTTGTCTTTTGTTTTGTTTTGTTTTGGGTTTTTTTTAAACTAATTGACCTTAAACACGGGTATGTGGGAATGAGCTGCACCGACTCGCCACCTTGTTTAGTATAACCATCCGTCAGCATGCTGTCTTCACGAAGAGCGGCCGGACAGCGACCGTGGGCCCTACTTCTACCAGTACTCTTTATCTTAACACGCCACGTCGAAGATGGCACCTGTTCGACAGGTAAGGACGCTTAATTGAGCATAACGGGATGTTTGATTGGAGGAGGTATAACAACCAAATTGGGAAATAAAGCGCGACATTTATTTCTGAGGGGATGCCACTGTCGAATATATCCGTCGTCATTCTTCCAAGTTTTTTTAACCCTTTTTATTTTATTTCGTTTTTTGTACGGTGAACGAATACGTTTTGCTTCTTCATTGATGGTGGCCTCGTAGCCCCTCCTCTCCTTCCTTATGATGGTGTACAGCTTGTATGTCCCAATGCTGTCACGTCTGGCACATCGATAAAAAAAATAAAACTGTTGATTGGGGGGGGGTCTGCATCAGGCAGAGGATAAATCACCGTTTAAAAAGAGATTGTCGTATTAAGTGCAGCCGAGTGTTTCCCATCGTGTCTCATGACGTAAATACACTTACATAGCTACCCGACATAGTGACATCTGACTAAGGGTTAACCTGACAAGTTGTGATGTACGTATGTGTCTGTCTATCCATCCATCTATCTGTCTATCCGTTCATCCATCTATCTATCTGTCTGTCTGTCTATATCTATCTAGCTATCTTATTGTCTGGACACGTGACAGAAGCACAGACACACCAAAAAATTGTCGATTCGGGTCAATTTATTTATAAAGCACATTTTAGAACAACCAGCATTTACCCACAGTGATGTACAATTCACAAGTACAACAAAAGACAATGTCAAAAGAAAAACACACATAGCAGAATAGAGGACATGCAGTATACACCAACACAAATACACAAACCTCCTTAGTGTCACAATGACAACTGGTGTTTGAGAAGCACATCGGTATCAGTCATCAAACTATTTATGTAGCACATTTCCTACAATTAAAAGGGATGCAATGCACTTGACCTCAAGTGAAAGCACACAGATTAAAATGAAGGTAGTAATAAAAGAAGAAAACAAACAGAATAAACAAATAAATAAAAATTATAAATTAAACCAGAGCAAGGATGTTGAAAGGATAATAAAATAAAATGACGAGTCAAATTAAAATTGCCTAAGTATCACAAAGTAGATGCACATTAACTCATTTACTAAAAAGAAGTGCAAATGACATAATGTCAGAGCCTTACCTGTCAAACCGAAGGTGTGAGGTGATGGATGACAGGGAACACATTCCCCCTGTCAGAACTGAAGTGGCTCTTTCATCAGTTTCACATAACCTGACGTCACAGACTTATTTTGGGAGACAGACGAATGTGGAAAACATTTAATAGAGCGAACAGCATAAAGACAGCTATAAAATGGTAGAAAATCATTGTGTATTACACAATGCATTGGGGGAAAAGTCTAATTCTAAGCTAAATTTCAAAGCCATACTCGTTTACTGTCTGCAGAATATTACTAAATTTAAAATTTTGGTAAATGATAATATGGTGATAAAGTTTTTCTAGCAAATATCAGATTGTTCTCAATTGCAGTGAATAGGACTAACATATACATTTTATATATATATATATATATATACACACACACACACACACACATTATATATGTGTGTGTGTGTGTGTGTGTATATACATATATATAATATATAAGTAGGGAAAAAAACTTTAATTCATAGCCGTACAAGCCTGTACGGCTATGAATTAAAGTTTTTTCCTACATCTATCTTAATATTCCGCTCCTCATTTGTTTAGCACTCTCATCAACACCATAGACGGTTTCTGAAAAAATGCTATATATATGATTGCTTATAGCATGAAACAGGCTTGTACTGCCTCATAAAGAATTGACTTGACTCACTGGATTATATATATAGAGAGAGAGAGAGAGAGAGAGAGAGAGAGAGAGAGAGAGAGAGAGAGAGAGAGAGAGAGAGAGAGAGAGAGAGAGAGAGAGAGAGAGAGAGAGAGAGAGAGAGAGAGAGAGAGAGAGAGAGAGAGAGAGAGAGAGAACGACCTCGGCGTTGTTGGTGACGTGTTCTTGCCGGCTAGGCCGCGGAACCATAAACTATTATTGCTATTGTTGTTGTTTGATATCATAATAATTGTTTTTGCTGTTATTACAATCATTGTTGCTGTTGTGCTGTTGTCTTACATGCTTTGGCAATATGTACAAAAACATATGTCGTGCCAATAAAGCAAATATTGAATTGAATAGAATTTAATTGAATTGAGAGAGACTGAGAGAGACAGAGAGAGAGAGAGACAGAGAGAGAGAGAAAGACGTATGGGGGTACATTATAGTACACTATAGTACATTCTGATGGCTTGTATGACATTATTAGCAGACAAAGTACTTTACTCACTAGGAAACATCTTCGGACAGAAGATGTTTGGGTACCAAGACTATTTCAGATTTATTTTCATTTAGCTGCAAATCATTTTATGAAATTTTGCATTTTATGTTGCCACTGGATTCCTTGAGGGTCATCGGTGCATTCGTTTCACTTAGTTTTAGAGACAGGAGTCTGTCACTTGCATGACACTGAAGGAAATATTGAGTTTATGGATGGTTTTTGTTAAAAGTAAGTAGACCTGAACTCAAACCCTGAAGAACTCCACATGTAAGTCTAATGGCTGCTGAATTAATGGAGTTTTCCACTATGATAAAGTTCTGCATCAGAGTTGGGAGTTGAACGTTTCAGTTGAGCTGTTCAGAGAGATTCAAGGAAACCTATATACATTTTATGATTTTCAATGGCAAAGGCAGCACTAACACCAAGGGACAGCCATGAAAAATCCCCTCCATGAATGTTTCTCTTTGTGTCACCACATCAATCTACTTTAACAATTCAGAAGATGAAGACACATAATGTCACTGAACAATCCTCCGTCTCCTAATGGTAAAGAGGCTTCAGAGAGCTACAGAGCTATTTACTTTCCAATGTGGAAATGATGATATTTATATAAACATTTTAAAAGGCACATAAATATAATGTTTTTGTTTACTCCAATTGATTTTATTCATTTTAAGTGATATTTGGATTTGCATGTTTCTATTGAAGCATTCGTCAGCCAACTCAACTCCCGGTGTGCAGTGGTCAGTATCTACCAAAAGTGGTCCAAGGAAGGACAATCAGTGAACCGGCGACAGGGTCATGGCCACCTAAGGCTCATTGATCAAGCAGTTTGAATAATGGATGGATGGAAGGCTCATCGATGCATGTGGGAAATAAAGGGTAGCCTGTGTGATCCAGTCCCACAGAAGAGCTAATTGCTGAAAAAGTTAATGCTGGCTATGATAGACAGTTGTCAGAACACAGTGCATTGCACCTTGCTGCGTATGGGGCTGCGTAGCTGCAGACCAGTCAGAGTGCCCATGATGACCCCTGTCTACCAACGAAAGCGCCTACAACAGGCACTGAGCGTCAGAACTGGACCATGGAGCAATGGAAGAAGGTGGCCTGCCCTGATGAATCACGTTTTCTTTTACATCATGTGGATGGCTAGGTGTGTGTGCATCATTTACCTGGGAAAGAGATGGCACCAGGATGCACTATAGGAAGAAGACAAGCTGGTGGAGGCAGTGTGGTGCCCTGGGCAATGTTCTGCTGGGAAACCTTAGGCCCTGGCATTCATGTGGATGTTAATTTGACACATACCACCTACATAAACATCATTGCAGACCAAGTACACCCCTTCAAGCAAACAGTATCCCCTGATGGAAGTGGCCTCTTTCAGCAGGATAATGCACCTGCCACACTGCAAAAATTGTTCAGGAATGGTTTGAGGAACATGACAAAGATTTGCAAAGTGTTGTCTTGGCCTCCAAATTCCCCAGATCTCCATTCAATCAAGCTTCTGTGGGGTGTTCTGGAAAAACAAGTCTAATCAATGGAGGCCCCACCTCGCAACTTAGAGGATTTAAAGGATCTGCTGCTAACCTAACGTCTTGGTGACAGGTACCAGAGGACAATTTCAGAGGTCTTGTGGAATCCATGCCTCGACGGGTCAGAGCTGCTTTGGCAGCACAAGGGGGGACCTAAGACAAAATTAGGCAGGTGGTTTTAATGTTTTGGCTGATCAGTATAAATTGTTTGCTAATTCAGTTGAATGTCCATGAAGAAAACTTTTTAACATAAATGGGTATCCCTACTTTAAAATGGTTAGACTTGATCTCCCCTCTTATTTTGCAACTAAAACAGTCATTGGTTAAAATCCATGCTCTAAAAACAGACTGAATTTTCTCAAATGTTTGACTCAAAGCTATTATCTTGTGTTGGCAACTTGGACGGAAATGTAAGTTTGAGATTTTCAAAGCCCAGTGTGGTTTTTGAGCTGCTGAACAGAAAGGTGTCAGCAGCCAGAGATGCTAGAAATTAGAGGGAAAATTATTTAAAACAGCTAAAAATTCCAGAAATGTCACTTTTTACAGATGCATCCAGGTCAGAGGGATCCAATGCTTTATATGCTCAATCTATCTGCTAAAAACAGGTTAAAAACTCTACAGTTTTGGGGATGTCCAGGTGACGTGGCAGTCTATTCCGTTGCCTACCAACACGGGGCTCGCTGGTTAAAATCCCTGTGTTACCTCCGGCTTGGTCAGGCATCCCTACAGAAACAATTGTCCGTGTCTGTGGGTGAGAAGCCGGATGGGGTATGTGTCCTGGTCGCTTCACTAGCACCTCCTCTGGGTGATCAAGGCATCTGTGTAGGGGGAGGGGGAACTGGGGGGAATAGCGTGATCCTCCCACGCGTTGCATCCCCCTGGTGAAACTCCTCACTGTCAGGTGAAAAGAATCAGCTGGCGACTCCACATGTATCAGAGGAAGCATGTGGTAGTCTGCAGCCCTCCCTGGATCGGCAGAGGGGGTGGAGAAACAACCAGGATGGCTTGGAAGAGTGGGGTAATTGGCCTGATACAATTGGGGAGAAAAAGGGAGAAAAACATCCATAAAAAAAGAAAATCTACAGTTTTCTGTAGAGTGTAACTTAACTATAAGGGGTAGTAACAGTCCATTACATCTTCCCTAGGTTATTAGGGTTTTTGGATGTACGTAAAGAAACCCACTCGAGTATTTAAGTCATGAAAATGTCACAGACTGCTTTTCATCTATTCATCCCCCATTTTACTTTGGCCTTCTCTCTATGTTACGTTCTTTGAGCCATGGTCGTTTCGTCTTACATTTGGATCTTTTAACCTTAAATTGAGCAATAGAGTCAATAACATTCAGGGGGGAAACTGTTTAAAAAAAGAGACCAGCTTCATGGTGTTCATCTCCTTGTTTACATTAAGGAAGCTACCGTAAAAACCTCTGAGAGCCAATTAGTAGATAAAGGGTGAAAAACACATTTTAGAAAAGTGCAAGTCATTCAGGTTTTTGGTGACCTGAAAGTGAATGAAAGATAATCGCTTTGTAACATTCTTAGTGTCCATGTAAGGCTAATGTTGCCTTCAAATTAAACTTGTGAGTTCATGGTTTGGACATGGAAAGTCAAACACATCCCTGCTGAGAAAACCAAATCAAAAACTATTAAAGCATTTTCTGATGGTTCTGTTGGGAATTATAATGGATTTTGATGGTATTCAATGGTTTTATTGGTGTCTAATGGAAACCACCATAACGTGTTATTTCGGAAACCATCAGGATCAGGTTAATGGTTTTTACTGAAACCATTTAAACCCATTAGATCAGTGTCCTAAAACACATTAAAATCTCATGGTTTTGATGGTTTTCTGGTAACACTTTATTTTAGAGGGTCGGAAATTTTCCTAGTAATAAGGTGGTAATTGTCACATGATTTCTTAGAAATAAGGTTGAAATTACCCCGTAATTTCCTAGTAATAACGTAGTAATTATCACGTAATTTCTTAGAAATAAGGTTGAAATTACCTTGTAATTTCCTAGTAAGAAGGTGGTAGTTTTTACAGGTAATTTTACAGCTAACCCTAACCCAAATTACAAGGTAATTTCAACCTTTTTTTTAAGAAATTACGTGATAATTACCACCTTATTACTAGGAAATTACTAGGTAATTTCCGACCCCTCTCTATTGTAAACCATCAGGATTCTTCTAATGGTTTCTGATGGGGGTTTTTTTGGGGGGGGGTTTCAGCAGGGATGATATATGTGGCATTCAATAAGTAAAGTTTGTGAGAACGCCACTGCTAGGCAACTGGGTAAATGTTACGTCATGTAGCAATGAAGGCTAAAGATTTAGCTACCTAACAGTTAGTGGTTTGTTTTCAAATGGGTAATGCAAAGGTATGATGACAAAGGGAAAGACAAGACTGTTGGGAATGTCAGCATTTTTTCTCAGATATTTAATGAAAATGTTAAAAGATTCTATATGATTGAAAGTATAATTATACCTATCATCCACTACAAAATGGTGGATGGTAGGTATAACAATTTGCGAATTTGGAGCTAACAGAAAATGTCAGCTTCCAAAACTGGATGTTAAAGCAAGTGGTCGTTCATAATGGACTCTTCATTGAACACAGTGAACACGGCCCCATTTGAATCCACTATAAGACCAGAAGACAGCACTCAGTTGAGGGTGTGTCCCTTTAATGAATCCAATTTAATAGTGTTAAGTGACTGTTGTTCATTCATCTAATTTCAGTTGCCAAGCTATAGTTTTCAGATTAGCAGTATTTAGTAAGATAACGCAGCATTTTGGGGTTTTTTTTACCTCAATTCCTCCTCTGCAGGGAGCAGACCTGACAAGGAGCTGTCAGTTCTTTGTTTAGCCAATATTTTTTTCAGTCTACCCCAGATTCTGGTTGTTTGCCTCAGGACTACTCCCTTTCAACAACCTATGTGGCACATTTTGACTTTACACTTACCTCTTATGTGATTTTTTTTCTTAGACTCTTTTTAAATAGCAGTGGTTTGTGTGTAACTTTTTTTGCAGACTACCTAGTTTTGTAAAGGTTAAATTAAACTGTAATGTACAATTTATCTACTGGACACATGGTCCAAGAACTGTAGCACCAGTCTTAAAAGTTGGCCAAATGTCAAACAACATGTCCGAGGTGCTGGTGTGTGCACTCTGAAGGGGAAAGTTTAGCTTCTGCCTGTATTTCTTAACAATGCTGGTGCAACTCAGTGAGGTGTCACATCATTGCTTGCATTGAGGGTTTTTTTTCATGCTGGTCTGTCGTTCATCGGTTCTGTTTAATCCAGACTTGGAGGTTATTTTGGAAAAAGAGCACATCTATGCATTTTAAGAGTAACATCTATATCTTGCATTAATAATGTTTACAGAATTTGAAAGTAGAACCCGACCGATTTTATCAGTCGGCTGATTTTATCGGTCGATATTGGCCTATCCCAGATGTATCGGTATCGATATGAAAACCTTTTTCACAGAACATAATGCAGAAAAAGATGCTTAGAAATGGTGTCATCACATAGTTTGTCCAACAGAGTGCGTCCGACTCCATTGTTTACAATACTCTCAGCACTCTCTGTAGCACATGTGGGACAGGATGCATCACACACAAGATTGTGGTGTGGAGTCAAGATGTCTTTACGGTTAAGGCTCATTTATGCTCTCTACGTGCAAAGATAAATACGTCTATTTCAAACGATGTAGCCGTTACTGCCTACATCCATTTGGCCTTGACGTTGGCATGGATATTTAGCAATACATCCACTAGAGGGCAGTTCGGTGTCAAAAGTTTCTGAAAACAACAAACATGGCGATGGTGGAGGAAGTCATTATAATGTATTTGTGCCTTATTGTGCCTCTGTCTGGGCGATGTAACGTGTTTAAAAGTTCCCACCAACTCACAAAATCGCTCCTCAAAGAGTTCCGCCGTTTTTTAAATGTCTTCATCGTGTCGCTCTTGAACTATTGGCTACACTGCCCCCATGATTTCCAGTAGTACTGCTTGATTTTGTCCGTATTCATAAGTTTTCAGAAAACGTGCCCAAATACGGATGAAATGAACGCAGAATATGGACAGAAGGCTCCATTCGTATCCATATATGTATTTAATGTTGAGCAAAAATTAGACCTATTTAATGTTGAGCAAAAATGAGGCCTAATTTACTAACTAGTTTGTGAAATACATTGCTGGGAAGTTAATAAAGCATGACACCATCATTTACCCTTTTCAATATAACTCTAATATAACCCTTTCTCTGACAACCGTCATGTCACTCATGCTTATCACATCTGTTTGCTATGTTAGCGAAGTAACTAGCCAACTATAGTTTGTCATTACAGTTGGTAATGTAGCAGATTGAAAGGCTGCATCAGAGCATCTCTTCCCATTCATTCTGCAGCTCAGCAGATGATGGTGCACTGATTGATTGAGTCTGGGTGTTGACTTCACGCTACGTTGTTACCTAGTTGATGAGATGCAGTGCTGCAAAGTAAATGTACAATATCCCCATCTTTTACTCGCCTGTGACAACCATCATGTCACTCATGCTTATCATACTCGTTTGCTATATTTGCTAGCTATCTATCTACGTAGCTACTTTCATACCTTGTTAGTTGAGTGGAGGCTAATGTGTGAGCATCTTGAGTCCATTCTGCCTATACTTGTATAGGAATGTAACAAGCAATAACGTTACATGTATTCACACCAAACTGTTTTGTTCAGGACTCACAATTTTGTATGCCCTCCAAACTGAACAATTCCAGTCATTGCATTTACAAAAGTTAAAATTTAAAAGTCTGGTTTTCCACCGGATACGTTGAAAGTTTCCTCTAAACGTTTATATCAGAGCTACTGTTCATCGCTTGACTCGGAAGCGGCGAACCATGAGTTACTGTTTCTGAATTTGAAGTCGCTATGCTACGCCAGAAGGTAGATGATCTGGAGGGATGACAACACCGGTGTAATGTACGCATTGTTGAGATAAAAGGGGGATTTGAGAACAGCGGAGGCCAGCAGCCTACTATTACCATCGCTTAACTACTGCAGGAGTTATTAGGCCTCAGCTCCACTCCGATCCTAGACCAGGCTCACCGCAGCCTGCGGCATTCGCCCAACGAAGGAGACCCCCCACCAGGATAAGCGTGGTGAAGTTTCACTATTTCTCAGAGAGAGAGGAGGTTTTCCACAAAGCTGCCCGTTCAGCTCCGTTGACCCTGCACGGCAAGGCAAAAGAGTAGGCATCTTCCCAGAATACACCACAGCGGTGGCGAAAAACAGAGCGGTCTTCTCCGAAGCTAAGCGGCTCCTCCGGAGCTGCCAGGGCATCAAGTTTGGGATCCTGTTCCCGGTGGTGCTTCGTGTCACTTCATCGTCCGGCCAAGAAAAGCGGTTCGAAGACCCATCTAAGGCGATGGATTATATTAGGAAGAATCTAAAGCCTCAGGACAATGTACAGTAAGACGTTGATAAACTTGAATATATTTGTGGCTAACTGGTATTGGCGGCTAATTGATATAGCTGCTAAGTGCCAACAACTAGCGGAAGTAACTAGCTAAGACACCAAGACGACAGGGTAACGTTACAGTTTAACTTTATCTATTAACTCTAACTTTTGTAATTTGAGACTCACAGATAGTGTTGCCTTTTTCATTTAGTACAAATGTTTAATATCTGCTGCCCGTTTACAAAGCTATTTTTCTGTTTTATTATTATCATGTGTGTGCATGAAAATGTGTGTATGTACGTGTGTACGGATACTAATTATTATGAGACCCGTAACAGTGCTTTGGTGACTTGCCAGAGCCTGCTAGGGCGAGACCCAGGTCAATGTCACTTACCTACAAACAAACTATATAATAAGTGCTGTTATATGGGTGTTGATATATTTTCTTTTCTTTTTTCTTTTTGTTCAATATGGGTGCTGATATATAGTCTTAAGTGTACAACTACTCTTTAATTTAATATAATCTTAATAAGACCACAGTTCGCCCTGGTTAGGGCTTGTTAGATGGTTTTTATATGTTTATTTGCCATGTTATACTAGAAATGGGGGACGTGATCTCTAGGGAATTAGTAGATCAGCCTGGGTTCTCAAGGCTCTGTTTTTGTTTTGTAGCTAGCAGGCAGGGACTTTTTTTTTCTCTTTTCATTTTTAGAAAAAAATGTCTGATGTTCAAAATACAGGTTATCTTTGTTTTTTGAGCAGAAATATAAAGGGAATTCACAATCCAGTAAAGCATAGTAGGGTTTTTGTACATTTAAAATCGTTGAGAGCTCATGTTCTTACAGGAAACTCACCTACAGGCAAGTGAACATGCAAAACTAAAGAAAGCTTGGATAGGACAAATTTTCTGTTCGAGGAATGAGAATAGAACGCGGGGCACGGCCATCTTGATCAGGAAGGGTATCACATTTGTTCCACTGCTGACTATTTCTGACCCCAGGGGAAGGTATGTGATAGTGACAGGTAACCTGTATGGTACACGTGTGGCACTAGCAAATGTATATGGACCAAATTGGGATGACCCACCTTTTTTTTCTAGTTTCATAGCAGCCCTCCGAGACCTAAATAATTACCAATTGATATTGGGGGGAGATTTTAATTGTGTATTACATCAATATTTGGACAGATCAAACCCAACACCTAATAGTAAAATCTCGAAGGCAGGTGCTGTTATCCGTTCATTTATGAAATCCTACTCTCTTTTCGATCCCTGGAGAAGAAACAACCCGACTACTAAACAATACTCCTTTTTTTCCTCAGTGCACTATTCTTACTCATCAAGCCTTGATTTTTTTTCTCCTGGATAGTAGGGTCCTTCCTATGGTTAGGGGGAGCCAATATAATACTGTTGTTATTTTGGATCATAGTCCTGTACAACTAGATATAGGCTTCCTAGACTGCCTTAAACTCCAACGCACCTGGCGATTTGATCCTCTATTACTGTCCAGGGACTCCTTTAAAAAAAAAAATCTCTCCCAGCAGATAGATATCTTTATGGAACTCAACCACACTCCGGACGTGCCACTAACCATTGTTTGGGAGGCTCTCAAAGCCTACCTTAGAGGCCAAATAATCTCATATACAGCACATGAGAGAAAGAAACATAAACAACGTCTAACAGAACTGTCCCATAGTATAGCAGAACTGGACCGTTCATATGCTGATTCCCCAACACCTGAGCTTTATAAGAAAAATTTATTATTAAAAACAGAATTTGACAATCTCTCTATTAAACAAACAGAACAATTATTCTTTAAATCAAAACGGACATTTTATGAACATGGAGAGAAAGCTGGAAAACGTTTAGCCCGTCAGGTTTGACAGTCCACAGCCGCTAACACTATTCCTGAAATTTGCACATTAGCTGGGGTAAAGACTACCAACCCTGACACCATCGTAACCGGTTTAAACAATTTTATATTACCCTTTATAGTTCAGAACCGCCCAGCGATTTATCGCATATTTTCACTTTTTTAGAAGGTCTGACCATACCAAAAATTGCCCTTGAGGACAGAGCACAGATAGACAGAGAGATATCAACAGAGGAAGTGATACAAGCAATTAAATCCACGCAGAGCAACAAAGCACCGGGTCCGGATGGTTTCGCAATTGAAATGTATAAAGAATTTGCTACCAAGCTGGCACGATACTTAACCTGTTGTATCAGGAAATTGTTAACCAACAGAAATTACCCCACACTATGATGCAGGCAGTCATATCAGCGTTACTTAAAAAAGACAAAGTTCCCCTAAATCTTGGCCACCCGTATTGAAACTGTATCAAACTGGTTTTATACCAGACAGGCAGTTATTCTATAACACGTGCCGCCTGTTTAATGTACTGTACACACCACATTCCGTAAAACAGACAGAAGTAATGATTTCTTTAGACGCTAAGAAGGCATTTGACCACATCAAATGGCAATATCTATTTGCTGTTTCAGGTTCAAATGTTATATTGCTCACCGACAGCCGCAGTGCAGACGAATAATATTATTTCTGATTATTTTTTGCTCTATTGGGGCTGCAGACAGGGCTGCAGCTTCTCTCCTTACCTGTTCAATTTGGCAATTAAGCCACTCGCTATAGCTCTTAGGGCAGAGGATGGCATTAAAGGTATCTCACGAGGTGGTAAATTGCATAAGGTATCACTTTATGCAGATGACCTGTTGTTATATATATATCCAACCCAATAGAATCCATACCAAGTCTATTACTTACCCTGGATAACTTTGGTCGCCTGTCAGGTTATAAGATAAAATATTCAAAGCGCTTGCTTTTTCCAATTAACCACACTGATAGAGACTACTCTAGCTTTCCATTTAAACTTGAACACAATGTATTTACATATTTAGGAATCAAAGTCACCCATACAATGGGAAGGTTATATAACCATAACTTTAAAACACTAATAGAATGAACAAAACAAGATTTTTAAAAGTGGTCAATATTACCAATTTCATTAGCGGGCCACATTAATATAGTTAAAATGACAGTCTTACCCAGATTTCTCTATCTTTTTCAAATGATTCCCATATTCATACCTAAGACAACTTCTCAACAATTAGATAGATTAATTTCATCATTCATCTGGAACAATTCAAATCCTAGGATGAAGAAAATATACTTGGAGGTCCCTAAGGAGACAGGGGGATTAGGCTTGCCGAACTTTATTTGTTACTACTGGGCTACCACATAATCGTAATATACACATAACAAACCCGGTGGTTAAAGCTTCACTTAGGCTATGGCTACAATTTAGGAGGTATTTTGGACTAAAGCATGCTAGTGGGTTTTTTCCAGTAGCAAATAATCAATTCTTCTCATCATCTGTGTTAGATAACGCATTTCAATATTGGCATAGAAATGACGTGCTTTTCTGTGATCTATTTAAAGATGGAACATTCACCTCATTTGAAACACTTACCAAAGACCATAACATACCCAGATCCCATTTTTTAGATACCTTCAAATCCGTAGTTTTGCCAAGAAAGTGTTTCCCTCATTTCCGTATCTGCCACCCAGGAGCCAATTAGATATTATTCTAGAGATGGATCCCTTTGGGGAAAAAACAGGGCTCTATAAATTACACACTGATACAGGGGTTAAAACAGATATCCTGGGACAAAACAAAAACTGCATGGGAGAGAGATTTGAGTGTAGAGCTTTCTGAAGAGGCATGGTGAGACAGCTTAACTCATATACACACTTCCTCATTGTGTATATGACATGATTTAATTCAATTTAAGGTGCTTCACCGTCTTTACTACTCAGGGGACAAGCTTGCCAGAATCTTTCCCACCACAGACCCTGGGTGTCCAAGGTGCAGCCATAGTCCAGCCTTGGTGGGACACATGTTCTGGGCATGCCTCTCTCTCAACAGTTATTGGGGACATATATTTATTGTATTCTCACATATCTGTAAACAGACCATAACCCCTGATTTTCACACAGCCATCTTTGTCATACCGTCCCCTAACTGTAAGGTCACAACTTTGCAGGCAAATGCTCTAGCACATCATTTCCCAACCCAGTCCTCAAGGAACCCCTATCCTGCAGATTTTCATTGTAACCCTGCATAAGTAGCCCTGTTTGTACTTACTCAACCAATCATCTCACAGCACTTAATTATGCAAAGTGTGCAACTTCGGACATAATTCATTGTTGATTGGTTGAATAACTACAAGCAGGTACCTATTCAGGGTTGCAAAGAAAATCTGCAGGATAGGGGTTCCTTGAGGACTGGGTTGGGAAACACTGCTCTAGCATTTGCTTCATTGCTAGCTCGCAGACTTATTCTTTTTAACCGGAAGTCGAATAAAGCGCAATCATTTTTGCAGTGGTCAAGGGAGGTGCTGTCCTTTCTACCTTTAGAAAGGCTCCGATATAAAATATGTAAAACCCGCAAAAACGTTACTTTGACCTGGAGTCCTTTCACAGACTTTATTAGTCCATGGGCCAGAGCCCAAAATTTCCTATTTCGGTACACTCAAGGTGGCAAAACTTACTTATAATTTTTGAAAGGATCCATGTCTGTAGATGATATTTTGGTATGATAACCATTCCTGAGTGGCAGCTGTATCACAGTTATCAGCTCATGAAGTTAACCACCCCCTAAAGTAAATTGCATTTTAGACGCTGGTGCATATCCTGGTTTAGCCTCATGGTCAGGACATTTTTCAATGTTCTATAATATTGTCTTTGGTATCATTTTAAAGGGGACCTTCTTAGCTTTCATTCAAGCCCTGTTGTGGATATTTCTCACAAATATAGAGGTCACTTGAGCTCTTCAACCCGTCAATAACACACATCTTTCTGCAATGTTCGCCTAAACTATATACTTTCTTTTAGCCCTGTGGCATCTAGGAATATCAGGGACACAAAACACAAAAACTGGAATACTCACAGGACTGTAAAGATTCAGGAAATGTATAATATACCCATACTATTTCATTGTGTGAGGTGATTGTGAACCTTAAATTAGAAGGGCATTATTTCTAAGAAACTAACTAGACCAAAGCCAGTTAGTCCATGGGTCAGACCAGATATCGATATCACCCAAGGTGACACAACTTCACTGGTGCCATTTTATTTGGTACACTAACAGAAGTAAAATAATACATGATAACCTTTCCAAATGAGCAGCTATTTCATTTTTCTTTCAGGAAACCTGTTTCTGTGCCTCTCACGATTGTGTATTTGCCCAGATTTTTACAAATATAGCATTTCAACACCCCTGGTACTGATTAGCCTAGCTTAAACTCTGGGACAGTTCTTAGTTGGCCAACAACCAAGGATAACCAGTACTGTGTACTTCCATTCATTGTGCTAAGCTAGGCTAACGTGCAGCCAGATAGCTTTCTACTAAACACATATAGAGGAAACTGGTATCTATCTTCTTGTCTCACTCTGGAGAAGATTGTAAGCTAATTTCCCATAATGTTAGCATGTTCTTTTAATGTATATGTTAATATGATTAGTTAAAGTGGCTACGAGGAACTTTCATCTTGTGTTGATTTTAGCGGCCTCATGTGGACAAAATACAGCTGTTGCATAGCAACTAGGTAATGTATCTATTTGTGGCTATGTAAGATAAATAATGGTAATATGACGCTGGTGACGCAAAGTAAACTTTGTTTTAGTAGTGTTCATACACCTAAGTTACATGTATTTGTTTGTATGTGGCAGGTGAAAACTGACTGAATATGGCCACTGGTGAACAAGCAAGTTTTTACCCAATACCAAAGCACCCACGGGTGGAGTGCATTATCCACTGTTCTGATGATACAGATAAGCTGGTTTCACTACAAAGTGTCGACTCATGGAGAACTCTGCTCAGGGCAGCTCAGATACGAAATCATGCACCAGTTTTGAAACTGGCAAAAGACATTCCTGAGGGACAGATTCCAGCAATCTACTACCACAGAAAGTGTCGCAGTATCTTCACTATGAAGCAAATTCTTGATGGCCTCCTTGCAAAAGAAAAGAAAAGTTGTGTCTCTGCTGAAGAGAAACAATCTAAGAGAGTAGCTCGACATGCTCCAAGTACATCTAGGACTTATGATGCAGAGTGCATATTTTGTCAGAAAAACAGCAAATATTCCAAGAGACAGAATACGAGAGAAGTACTGGTGCAGTGTCGAGAACTGCGAGCTGATGCAAAGATCAGGAGTGCAGCCACAAAGAAAAGGGACAGCAGAATCCTTGCCATTGTGATTAGAGACCTTGTAGCAGCTGAAGGGCACTACCACAGGTCATGCTATAGACTTTACACCAAAGAAGAGGTTTCCAAAGGAGAGGTTGCCAGCAATGAAGATGATGATGCTGCAGCCCAGTATGAAGCTGCTGTGAATAAGGCATACAATGAGCTGTTCCTCTTCATCAGGATGGAGCTTTTTGGCAATCCTCAAGTGATGACAATGACTGATCTCTCTTCTAGACTGGTAGCTTCAATGAACTCCCAAGGCATTGCCCAAGTCAAGGAATCAACCAAGAAGCACATAAGGCGAAACCTGGAGAGTGAGTTTGCTGGAGCCTTGCAGATATTCCCTGATGAGAAAGGAAAATTCCTCCTCTATCCCGATAACTTGTCCATGAGGGAACTTGCCAAAGAAAATCAGTCTCTCAAAAGGGAGCTGCAGACCCTGAAAAGTGTCAGTGCACAAGATGTTATAGCCAAAGCAGCCATCAAATTGAGAGCAGACATTAAAAGTCAAGATGTTCCTCAAACCTGGCCGCCTGAAGTCAAACCAGAAGCAGAATGTCCTACCATTCCAGAGTCGCTCATTATCTTCCTGTAGTCTCTACTCACAGGCTCAAATGATCCTGATCATGCATCCCAGAGAGTGCAGTGCCTTCTGCAGTCATTTGGCCATGACATAGTATATGCAGTGACATGTGGAAATACCAAGCCTTCCAAGCACATTGTTCTGCCATTCAGTGTCAAATCGTTGACAGGAAATGTAGAGTTGATAAACATCCTCAACCGACTTGGTCACAGTGTGTCCTATTCACAGATGGAAGAGATCAACACTGCCCTGTGTCTCCAGAAACTCTCATCATCAGGGAGTGGCATTGCCCTTCCAGCTAACATCCATCCTGGCATATTCACAACTTTAGCCTGGGACAATATCGACCGTCTTGAAGAAACTGTCAGTGGTGAGGGAACATCTCACAGAGTCAATGGGATTGCTGTGCAAGCAAAGCCAGTCAACCCACTTCCTGTCCAACCCATGCCCACTGTTCCCAAAACAAAGAAGAGAAGCATTGATGGACCCCCACCAATGTTACCAACTTACAATGCTGGACAACGGGTAGGGCCACCACAAAGCAAAAAGTCAGATGCCGATACTGCAGCCAATACTAAACTTGCCAGAGAGAAAAACCTTCTTTGGGTCCTAGCACGCATGTCACAACAAGAAGAACAGTCAGTCAGCAGCTGGACAGGCTTCAACATCCTGACTCGAGGAGAGATGACGGTCATCCCCGACAATATAGGCTATCTGCCTACCATCAATGCTCCAGCGACACAAATGTCTACTGTCAATGAGGTGCTTAACCAGTCACTGAGCATCATGCAGTGCTTAGGCCTGAGGAAGATTGTCTGTGTCTTTGACCAAGCCCTGTATGCGAAGGCTGTCGAGATCACATGGAAACACCATGACAAGTTCCATGATATCATCGTTAGGCTTGGGGTATTCCACACCATCTGCACACTGCTGGCAATAATAGGAAAGCGTTTCCAAGATGCTGGACTCAAAGACCTCTGCATTGAGTCTGGCATGATTGCAGAAGGCTCAATTGCTGGTGTTATGGATGGCCGCAAGTACAACAGGGCAGTGCGACTACACAAGCTCCTGTATGAGGCTCTCATGCGACTGACCTTGAATGGTTTCCTGTCCTGGTTGGAAGAAACTCACAGGAATGACATGGTTCACCTGAATGAGACACTGAAGACCATTGACAGCCTTGGGAAAGAAGTCTCACAACATGCTTTGAAGGAGGTCCTCGAGAACAGCTCTTGTACACGCATCATGGATCTATTTGAAGTCTACCGTGAGTTCCTTAGAGGTGGAAACGGCAGCCTCTCGAACTTCTGGATGTCCTATTTGGACATGGTTGAAATCTTGTTGGGGCTCATCCGAGCATCCAGAGAGGGAGACTGGATGCTACACTTGGCTAGCATTCGAGCAATGATCCCATGGTGCTTTGCTTATGACAGGATGAATTATGCACGCTACCTCCCCTACTACTACGCCCAGATGTCTGAGCTGCCCATCACACACCCAGATGTGTACACAGAATTCATGGAAGGAGGCTTCTCAGTCCAACTGGGCTCCACCAATCCCTTTGGCCGAATCCCTGTTGACCAAGCTATAGAAGAAACGGTGAACAAAGACACCCAAACAGCTGGAGGGACAAAGGGATTCAGCTTGAAGCCAGGAGCTGTGACCAAATATTATCTCACAGCTGAGTATAGAAGCATGTACCTCAGACAGCTGAGAGACCTGACAGGTCAAGGCAGGTGCAAATGGTCTCATCCAGATCTACAGAGTCCAAGGATCAAGAGAGATGAAGCAGATGTCCAGTCTCTCATGGACCTTATGGAGAATAACTGGCTCAATCCTATGTCCCCTGATGAGATTGATTTGGTTAGCCTCTCCACTGGCAACATGGCTCCACCTGATGTGACCATAGATCTCTTGAGAGCTCTTGAGAAAGGAGAAGAGGCCTACCAAGCATTCCAGCAAACAAGGTTAGATGCAGACCCACCACCTGTGAAATTCCACGACAAGATGACCAAGCAAAGTCTGAAAACATTCTCCAATGTCAGCACAAAACAAGCTCATGGAAAGAAAGCACAGGATGTGGTTCTGAAGGCAGATAGAAACCTTTTCAGTCACATGATCCTGGTGGCTGAAAGCAGGAAGGTGAATCTGAAGGATGTCCTTGCCTACCCATTGGGCCCACTACCATGGGCACTGGCAAATGCTGATGGGTCCTTACGAAAAACAAACAAGGCTGCACTTGCCAGAGAGCTTGAAAAGAATGTATCTCCTGCAGAAGACATCCCAACCCCATCTACTTCCATCATTGATGGGATGAGCCTGGTCCAAAAAATGAATGGCAACAACAAAACCTTTGCACAGGTGGCAGAGTCAGCCTTGACCCAGGTCCTCCATGAGGGAGCACAGAGTGGGAGGATTGATGTTGTTTTTGATGTCTGTCACCAGACTTCGATCAAAGATGCTGAACGACTGAACCGGGGTGGAGACATCACTCTCCAGTACAAGAATCTTGCAGGGGGACACCACGTCCAGCAGTGGAGAAAATTTCTGTGCAGTTCCTCCAACAAGACCAGTCTCATCAAGTTTCTGGTGGAAGAGTGGAAACTCCCACGATACAGAGCTATGCTGCATGGCAAGGTGTTGTACATGACCTGTGAGGAAACCTGCTACAAGTTGACAGAAGATGGGTGTGAGGAAACAGCAGAACTGCACTCCACACATGAAGAAGCTGACACCCGTCTGCTCCTGCATGCATTGCATGCAGCAAATGCGGGCTCAAAGTCAGTTATCATCACAGCTGAGGACACTGATGTCATGGTGCTTTGTCTTGGCTTCCAGAAGGACATCACCTGTCCCATCTACCAGAAGTGTGGGACTCAGAACCGCACACGGTTTGTCGACATCACCAAACTGGCAAGTTCACTTGGAGACAGCATCTGTGACAGCCTAATTGGCTTACATGCCTTCACAGGCTGCGACACTGTCAGTGCATTCGCTGGTCGAGGGAAGCTGAATGCCCTGAAGATAGTGAGAAAGCACACTTCCTGCCAAGAGACTTTTAGTCAACTGGGACAGACGTGGAATGTGAGTGATGAGCTGTTCCAGAAAATTGAGCAGTTCACCTGTCGGATGTATGTTGCTAATAGCAGCACTGCTGAGGTGAACAAACTGCGTTACCAGCGCTTCTGCACCAAAAGGGGAGAGGTTGAGTCCAGCCAGCTGCCACCATGTAGAGACTGTCTCTTTATGCATGTTCAACGAGCCAACTATCAGGCAGCAATATGGAAGTGCTGTCTGCAGGCTAACCCTGTGGTGCCAAGCCCTACTGAGTATGGATGGACAGACGATGAAGGCAAGCTGGCCATTTACTGGATGCGCTCCCCACCTGCACCAGATGTGGTCTTGGAAATGCTAACATGCAAGTGTGTGCATTCATGCAAAATGCCAAGCTGCATGTGCCTGTCAAATGGACTTCCATGCACAGACATGTGCAGGTTACAGACCTGCAGTAACCAAAAACAGCAGGATGGTCCAGAACTGGACTTTGAACTTGGGGAGTCAGATGATGAGAGAAACGAGCAGTTTGATGAATGACAGTGTGATGATTCTGATGGTATTACTGTGGTAGTAGTCTATTGATGCACAGGATGTTGATTCTGGACTTGGTTACCCAGAGCTTGATAACAATAATGTAACCATATTCACATATACCCATTACCCTACCCATTACCATTACATATACCCACTAATGATATGGGATTACATGTATCATTGACTAAGTATATGTAAATGGCAATGTTGTTTAAAATATTAAAATAGTTCATTACCTCACTATGGTATTCCTTTTTATCATGTATTTTGATTGTGTATTTAAACAAATGTATAGAGACCAGTTTGTGACCTAACTGGCTTTGGTCTAGTTCTCATTTAAGGCTCACAATCACCTCACACAATGAAATAGTATGGGTATATTATACATTTCCTGAATCTTTACAGTCCTGTGAGTATTCCAGTTTTTGTGTTTTGTGTCCCTGATATTCCTAGATGCCACAGGGCTAAAAGAAAGTATATAGTTTAGGCGAACATTGCAGAAAGATGTGTGTTATTGACGGGTTGAAGAGCTCAAGTGACCTCTATATTTGTGAGAAATATCCACAACAGGGCTTGAATGAAAGCTAAGAAGGTCCCCTTTAAAATGATACCAAAGACAATATTATAGAACATTGAAAAATGTCCTGACCATGAGGCTAAACCAGGATATGCACCAGCGTCTAAAATGCAATTTAGTTTAGCTGGTGGTTAACTTCATGAGCTGATAACTGTGATACAGCTGCCACTCAGGAATGGTTATCATACCAAAATATCATCTACAGACATGGATCCTTTCAAAAATTATAAGTAAGTTTTGCCACCTTGAGTGTACCGAAATATCGTCTGGCCCATGGACTATATTGAAGGTTTTCCCTTTTATTGAATGTACTTTTTTTACCTGGTTGTAACGACAATATTTATAGATATATGTGTACAACTTCATATCGTCTTCAAAAACATGGTTATTATGTGGAATTGGAATAAGAAATCCCCGCATAGTCCTTTTTTTTTCTTGAGCCTTGGGGGGGGGGGTTCATTCCTACATGTTTGATTTTGGTTTGTTTTTGGTTTTTTTTTTTTTTTAGTGTGTCTTGTATACCTGTTCCAAAAAACCTGAAAATTGGAAAATGAAGTTTTCAATTTTTTTTTAAGTCTGGTTTTCCACCGGATACGTTGAAAGTTTCCTCAAAATGTTTATAGCAGAGCTACTGCTCATCTCTTGACTTGGAAGCAGCGAACCATGAGTTACTGTTTGTGACTGTTATACATTAACAGCAAAATATTGCTTAAGGTGACTGGAGTTCAATCCATTGAAAGAATGGTTTGAAACAAAACTGTAGCATGAATCTCATAGATAGAGAATATGTGGTTTAATAGAAAGTACATCAGACGTTTTGACAATGACTTCACTCATTATATGTTTTTATATACCTAAATATAAAAATAAATTCATCATTATTGAAGATTAAACTATTTAGAATAGAATATAAAATAAAAAAATGCAGCGCAAACTTGTTTGGTTCCAGCTCAAATATATTGTAACGTGCATGGATAAGAAGACACGCTGGCCGCTGATTGGCGGGTCTGACTCTTTAGTCGAGCGGTTAGCGATGTCTCCTGCGGTGCGGGCGATACAAGTTCGCTTCCCGGCCGCGGCAGTTCCTGTGGGTGCGTTGTCCCCCGAATTCGCTACAATATAATTATATAAATTATATGAAGATAAATTCGTGCGAAAATCCTTACTGGGTGTCCAAATGAGTTGAATCAAATGCAACTGGACTTGGTATATATCCATGAAGACGTTTCGCCTCTCATCCAAGAGACTTCCTCAGTTCGTGCCTTTCTGACTTGGCGAAGCTAGTCTGACTGGCTGGTGGTGAGACTCAGAATTTATCCTCTAGGAGTCGTTGTCAGAGCGTGTCTTTTTGTGTTCCGATGTTTACCAACGCCCGTCGCTAACAGAGCCATAGATATGAGTGGCTCTTTTGTGTATCGATGTTATGGCCGCGCCCGTCGTTATCGGAGCTATTGATATGCGTGGCTCTCCTGTGCTCCGATGTCCAGCCGCGCCCGTCGCCATCGGAGCTATTGATTTGCATTTGTTTAGCAGCGACGGTCGTTGGGGGTGTTAGTTTCGACTTCATTGTTAAGTGAGAGTCGTTGGAGCCGTTAGTAACCGACTGTTGTTCTTGGAGGCTAGGCTTCTTGAGTCTCCTGGGTAGAGATGAAAGGACGGCATTGGAAGTGTGAGATAGGTGGTGTCGCAGACCTCCTCCTCTGTGGAGGGATGGTTTTTCCAGTTTCACATAGATGGCTTCCTTCACCCCTCTTTC
The DNA here is from genome assembly GCF_029633865.1 of Lampris incognitus. NCBI lineage: Eukaryota > Metazoa > Chordata > Actinopteri > Lampriformes > Lampridae > Lampris > Lampris incognitus. The sequence continues at coordinate 126,933,912 of NC_079211.1, forward strand.
AAACCATCTATCTTCTCTGTCCAAAATGTGTACATTGCTGTCCTGGAAGGAGTGTGTCTTCTCCTTTAGGTGTAGATAGACTGCTGAGTCTTGTCCTGAGGAGTTTGGCCTTCTGTGTTGGGCCATCCGTTTGTGTAGTGGTTGTTTGGTTTCTCCTATGTATAGGTCAGTGCAATCCTCATTGCATTGTACGGCATACACCAAATTGCTTTTCCGGGTGTGTGGTACACGGTCTTTGGGATGAACCAGTCTTTGTCAGAGTGTGTTGCTGGGTTTGAAGTATACCAGGATGCGGTGTTTGTTGAAAATTCTCCTGAGTTTCTCAGAGACCCCAGAAACATACGGGATGACTGTGCTATTCCTTCTGTTCCTTTTCTCCTCGTCGCTCACCTGGTTGGTCTTTTTGGAACGTGTTGCAGTTTTCACAAAGGTCCAACTGGGGTAGCCGCAGGTGTTTAAAGCTCCCCTCAGGTGTTTGTGTTCTTCTCGTTGGGCCTGAGTGCTGATGGGCACATTGTCAGCTCTGTGTTGCAGAGTTCTGATGACGCCCAGTTTGTGTTCCAGAGGGTGGTGTGAGTCGAAAAGTAGATATTGGTCTGTGTGTGTAGGTTTCCTGTAAACCCCAATGTGGAGGCGCCTGTCTTCCCTAATGTGGACGTCACAGTCCAAGAAGGGCAAACTGTTGTTCTTTACGTCTTTCCTTGTGATCTTAATGTTCTTGTCCACTGAGTTGATGTGTTTGGTAAACGCTTGCACCTCTTGTGTTTGGATTTTGACCCATGTGTCGTCCACATATCTGAACCAGTGGCTCAGAGGTGTTCCTCTGAAGGAGTTCAGGGCCCTGTGTTCTACCTCTTCCATATATAAAATTGGCCATAATGGGCAATACTGGTGAGCCCATTGCACAGCCGTGTTTCTGTCTGTAAAACTGGCCCCTGAATTGGAAATATGTAGTGTTCAGGCAAATTTCCAGTAGTTGGCAAATCTGGTCTGGGCTGAGGTTGGTCCTATTGTGGAGTGTCGTCCCATAGCAAACGTTGCCTCACAGTTTCCAAAGCCTCTATGGTTGGGATGCAGGTGAATAACAAGGCCACGTCGTAGGATACCATGGTTTCATCCAGTTCCTGTTTTACGCCCTTGGACCTTGTCCACGAAGTCAGTTAAGTTATGGATATGGTGAGGTGTTTCGCCCACTAAGCCATCTATGCGAAACTGGAAAAACCATCCCTCAACAGAGGAGGAGGTCTGCGACACCACCTATCTCACACTTACAATGCCGTCCTCTCATCTCTACCCAGGAGACTCAAGAAGCCTAGCCTCCAAGAACAACAGTCGGTCACTAACGGCTCCAACGACTCTCACTGAACAATGAAGTCGAAACTAACACCCCCAACGACCGTCACTGCTAAACAAATGCAAGTCAATACCTCCGATGGCGACGGGTGCGGCTGGACATCGGAGCACAGGAGAGCCACGCATATCGATAGCTCCGATAACAACGGGCGCAGCCATAACATCAGTACACAAAAGAGCCACTCATATCTATGGCTCTGTTAGCGATGGGCGCTGGTAAACATCGGATCACAAAGAGCCACGCATATCAATAGCTCTGACAACAACTCCTAGAGGATAAAGTATGGGTCTCATCACCAGCCAGTCAGACTTGCTTCGTCTAGTCAGAAAGGCACGAACTGAGGAAGCCTCTTGGATGAGAGGCGAAACGTCTTCACGGATATATACTAAGTCCAGTTGCACTTGATTCAACTCCTTTGGATAACAATGACCTGGATGAATGAGAACATTCACAGACATCTTCCTTATTGGATGCATTAAAGGAAATAAAATCACAATTTCCAACATTATATAGCCCTACATATTGTAAGGATGGCAGTCCATTAGCAGCCATACCGAAGTTGAGCAAAAATATGTTTGCAAGTGAGGTCGATGGGGGAGAATCTATTAATGTGAAAATGACACTTTGTTCCTGGTTTGTCAATAGTCTGCATTTTATAAGAAATTAATATAACACCACATAAAGCTGTATAATGAAGCGATGTCAACATCGGACGCATTTCTGTACAATTTTAGCGGTGTTTCAGAGACACACCGGAGATGGCTCAGTATTATGGCTGCTAATGGAGTGTTACCCTGACACTATATAAAGAGAATAGTGTTGAAAATCATGATTGTTTCTCATTGAGATGGTTGTAGTAGTAGTATCCCATAGACTTGGCTTTAAAAAAAACTGTAACGTTCCCTTTAAGCAAGGCTTGACAGGCTGAAGTGTAGGCCTCCTGCTTGGCTCTGGTCCCTGTATGAGTAAGCTAGTCGGCTTCCACTAAGGCTGTAAAACAAGATAACCTGATTAGGACCTGTGTTGTGTGGAGGAAGCCACTGCTACTATAGACCTGTCTCTTCTTTTTCTATCGTTAGAGTCCTGTGTTTTCCTTCTAAATGGTCTCACTGTGTAGTTTATGATTTTATATTAGTACATACCTAAATAGCATATATCAATGAATGTGCCTGAGCGTGTGTAATTAGTGCTGGGCAATATGAAAAATATCATGATAATCATAGGGAATTTTACACAGTATTGAGGTATATCACAATATCTGCCTACATATGCAAAAATACCATGTTTTAAGAATTAAACGGGTTCATTACATTGAACTGTTTGGTAATGTCAAGCATAAAATCAAACCAAAACCAGTTTTCAAATAATACTCCTGCAAATAGGTCATAGTGTAGATTCTCGTTATTAATTTAGACAAAATATTGCATCAAGATTTGACAATATCCAGATTTCATCCCAATACAATACCATTGAAAGACAATAAGCAATAATATTGAATTATTACCCAACCCTTTCTGCAATTCCTATTTCTTTGAAAAATAAAAAAAAGGTTTACAATTTGCTATACACACACACACACACACACACACACACACACACACACACACACACACACACACACACACACACACACACACACACACACATATATATACACTACCGTTCAAAAGTTTGGGATCACCCAAACAATTTTGTGTTTTCCATGAAAAGTCACACTTATTCACCACCATATGTTGTGAAATGAATAGAAAATAGAGTCAAGACATTGACAAGGTTAGAAATAATGATTTGTATTTGAAATAAGATTTTTTTTACATCAAACTTTGCTTTCGTCAAAGAATCCTCCATTTGCAGCAATTACAGGATTGCAGACCTTTGGCATTCTAGCTGTTAATTTGTTGAGGTAATCTGGAGAAATTGCACCCCACGCTTCCAGAAGCAGCTCCCACAAGTTGGATTGGTTGGATGGGCACTTCTTTGAGCAGATTGAGTTTCTGGAGCATCACATTTGTGGGGTCAATTAAACGCTCAAAATGGCCAGAAAAAGAGAACTTTCATCTGAAACTCGACAGTCTATTCTTGTTCTTAGAAATGAACGCTATTCCATGCGAGAAATTGCTAAGAAATTGAAGATTTCCTACACCGGTGTGTACTACTCCCTTCAGAGGACAGCACAAACAGGCTCTAACCAGAGTAGAAAAAGAAGTGGGAGGCCGCGTTGCACAACTGAGCAAGAAGATACGTACAGTAGAGTCTCTAGTTTGAGAAACAGACGCCTCACAGGTCCCCAACTGGCATCTTCATTAAATAGTACCTGTTAGAGCCTGTTTGTGCTGTCCTCTGAAGGGAGTAGTACACACCGGTGTAGGAAATCTTCAATTTCTTAGCAATTTCTCGCATGGAATAGCCTTCATTTCTAAGAACAAGAATAGACTGTCGAGTTTCAGATGAAAGTTCTCTTTTTCTGGCCATTTTGAGCGTTTAATTGACCCCACAAATGTGATGCTCCAGAAACTCAATCTGCTCAAAGAAGTGCCCATCCAACCAATCCAACTTGTGGGAGCTGCTTCTGGAAGCGTGGGGTGCAATTTCTCCAGATTACCTCAACAAATTAACAGCTAGAATGCCAAAGGTCTGCAATGCTGTAATTGCTGCAAATGGAGGATTCTTTGACGAAAGCAAAGTTTGATGTAAAAAAAATCTTATTTCAAATACAAATCATTATTTCTAACCTTGTCAATGTCTTGACTCTATTTTCTATTCATTTCACAACATATGGTGGTGAATAAGTGTGACTTTTCATGGAAAACACAAAATTGTTTGGGTGATCCCAAACTTTTGAACGGTAGTGTATATATACATATATATAAATCTTTCTAAGTAATTGGACATGTCTGCTTATGGAGGTGAAATATTTTAATGGTTCCAATTAAAGTAAGGTGATTTCAATATTTTCAATAAGTGACTCCATGTTAAAACAGGTGGAGTTCTGTGACTTATTCCAAATTTGTTTCTAGATGTTTTTTGAAACGAGCTGAATTGAAGTGAAACCATTGATAAATCATCTCGTCGGCAAATGATGTTTTCCTTTACAAAACCAAACTGCTTGTTAATGTGAACACTGTAAATGATCTGACGTGTATAAAGCCAGCCTCGACACTCTTGGCACAGCACCGTGTTCAAAATATTCAAATCTCGCAAAATGGAGATGAAAGGATGACTAAATCCCTCCAACGTGTGTCAGTTTAATATTCAGGCATTGGATCATGGGTTTACACCAGCATATCATGAGTTAACCCCCCTTCTCCCACTCTCTCTCTCTCTCTCTCTCTCTCGCTCTTGCTCACTCGCTCAGTGTCTCGCACCGAGCTCTCTCCTGCCCCCTCCTTTACATACTGTCTCTGATTCATTATCTGTATTGGTTCAGGGGTGTGGTCACATGTCTCCTCTGCATGTGAAAATTTTCCGCCATGCTTTCTAACCCAACACACCTATTAGCAATGATCCTCTGATCCCCTACAGGCCCAGTTAAGTCGGCTGTAAGCCTCTTCCAGACACTGTCATCCTGAGCCTTTTGCACTTTGCATAGCTTAAACACAACCGTGAGTTAGTTGTGGGCGATATGAACTAAAATTCGAGTTACGATATTTTCTTGTGTCTAGACCAGGGGTTTTCAAAGTGTTGGACAGCAAGCCTCCCTTCAGAGAACATCAAGTCACCGGGACCTCCCCCATTTTAATAAAAGGCATAATAATAATAATATTAATAATCCACTGTGTTTTAAAATAAAGGAGTGCAACCATAAAGGGTTTGAAAATGTTTATTTTGAACACAGTCCTAATACATCGCCCACATTTTAATAAAAAATCAATGAATTGGTATATAGGTCAATGTCTATTTGTGCATGTTTCTGAAGTGGAAAAAAAAAATTGAACACATCCATCACCTTTTAACAAAAACAGAAAGGAGAAGGGCGTCCGGGTGGCGTAGCAGTCTATTTCGTTGCCTACCAATACGGGGATCGCCGGTTCAAATCCCCGTGTTATCTCCGGCTTGGTCAGGCGTCCCTGTGGACACAACTGGCCATGTCTGCGGGTGGGAAGCCGGATGTGGGTATGTATCCTGGTCGCTTCACTAGCGCCTCCTCTGGTCAGTCAAGGTGCCTGTTCAGGGGGAATAGCGTGATCCTCCCACATGTTACATCCCCCTGGTAAAATACCTCACCATCAGGTGAGGCAACTCCACATGTATCAGAGGAGGCATGTGGTAGTCTGCAGCCTTCCCCGGATTGACAGAGGGGGTGGGGCAGTGACTGGGACGGCTCGGAAGAGTGGGGTAATTGGCTGGATACAATGGGGAGAAAAAGGGGGGAAACCCCCCTACCAAAAGAAAAAGAAAATCTAGTTTTCTGTGGAGTGTAACTTAACTATAAGGGATAGTAACAATCCATTACATATGGGGTATGAGTGGGGTAATTGGCCGAATACAATTGGGGAGAAAAAGAGAAAACCCCCCCCCCCCAAAAAAAACCCCAGAAAGAAGAACATGAAAATGTGTACAACCCATTGGTGTGCAATGCTGACCTGTTAAGTAAAGTTTAAAATGTGCTCTGGGATAAATACACATTGTTAAGTGGTGTAGTGGTCATTGAGGAGGTAGGCACACTGTGACCTAGATGGGTAGATCACTAAGGAGAAAGTGGGTATACTCCTATACGGATATTTCAATGACTTTTTTTGGCTGATAGGTGATTATACTGTAAATTGACAGAAAAAAGAGGTGGGTATACTCTGTTTATACCCTCCACTACACAACTGACATTAACTGCTTTAACCCTATCATGGATAGTCTACATCGCCTTAACTAAATGGGAGCAGTTAAATTACCAACTTTTTTATGCATCGTCATACTTTCTGCTGGGTTCAGACATTTTCTTGTATTTCCTTACTTTTTTTCCCATGCCTCCGCTGAAACTCTTTGGTGCCCCCCAGTGGAAGTGGTCCTCACACTTTGAAAACCACTGGTCTAGTCCAGTCATTCTCAGAGACTGGGTCGCAAACCACAGGTGGGTCGGAGATTTTATTTGGCAACCCAAATAAAATCTCCTGAGACAGAGTGACAAATAAAGTTTGCAGAATTTCTTCCATCGTCTTTTGTTTAAGATTTAGAGCTGCAGTACACCTCTGAGGGTCACAAGGGAGCTCGTTGGTATTTTTACCCCACTCGCAGTTTCCATCATAACACAGAACACAGAAATAGACTGAATGCTGCACTCGATAAGCTCTTGTATACCGGACTGGAATACAATACTAAAAAGCAAGCAGGCCTACCTATCACAGTAGCAAGGGGTAAGTAAAATTAACATGCACAATTCGATATTTGGCGTAAGCCTAAAAAGATAATATTCAGGATAAGTAAATGGCACATAATGGGCCTAATGAGATTTGGCGTGGAATAGACCTGATGTGGTTAACGAATTGATAGTTGATTGTTAAAATTGATTGACTGTTTGATAACGCCGGCTGTGCTTCATCACAAGCCTACTTGTTCTGATTATAGGCATGAACATTTCAAAACACTTTCAACAAGAAGCATGTTGTTGATAGTACTGAGCGGTCATATTGTTCTGATAATTGTACTTATAACACTGAATCAAATATGAAAGGCTAGCATACATTCTGTTTGTTTTACTGATGAGGAAAAAAACAAGAGCCTGTTAACGGCGCCTAAATGCACTTATTTTCTCATTTGTATAGTATTTAAAATGTGTATACTGTTTTACTGATGAGAGGAAATAAAAACAATGAGCCTGTTAACTCTACCTAAATGCATTTATTTGGTCTCATTTATAAAGTATTGAACGTGTATATGTTTTCAATAATGTGCATAAAATGAAGTTTTGATTTATCAAGCGTATATCTCTTTGAAATGTCTGGTTTACCTACTCACAATAATGTAAAGTGATGGGAAATGGCAGTAAAAATGGTCAGGAACTTTCATGTATGCACAAATTCGCTCTTCTCACAAATTATAGATAAGGTCTATTGTGAATTGGGTCACGATGGTTTGTCCTTTTTAAAAAGTGGGTCTGCAGAAAAAAAGTTTGGGAAACACCGATCAAGACGACAATGATATTATATGATATCATGATATACAAGAAAACACCTCTGAATCATATTTTGCAATAATTGATGACAGATTATTTATGTCATCCTTAAATAAACATAAAGTAGATATAATATGCAGGTGAGGAAACATTTTAATTTGTAATTGTTTCACCTTCTGAGGTGAAAGATGCAAAGACAGCACAAATAAAGGTATGTAAATTGAATAAAGTATAATGTAAAATTAAATAAAACATTTTGAGTACTCGGAAGGTTAAGAAAATGACAACTATAATTGCTGCATGGAAAGTAAACATTATTCCTCCAAAATGTTAAATGAGTGAAATGATATATAACCAATATACACAATGGCAAAAATTATGAAAATAAGACCCAGGTTGTAAAAAAGAAAAGAAAAAAGAATGTTCCTTTAAACGGAGAGTGTTGCTATACAACCTAGTTCGTTTTTTCTTTAAGCCTGGTGATTTGGAAATTGAATGAAGCTTCACTGAATTTGATGAAAAGTTAAAGTGCCAAAGCAAATAGCTTTTAGAGAGTTCCGCTCATATTTCAAGAAGAGGGAGGAACACAAGGTGACGTACAAGAGTGGAAGAAAGTGCACACAGGTGGACTATATCTTATGTAGAAGGCACAATCTAAAAGGGATTGGAGACTGCAAGGTGGTGACAGGGGAGAACGTAGCTAGGCAGCATTGGTTGGTGGTCTGTAGGATGACTTTGGAGACCAAGAAGAGGAAGCGAGTGAAGGCAGAGCCAAAGATCAAATGGTGGAAGTTGAAGAAGGAAGACTGTTGTGTGGAGTTCAGGCAGGAGTTAAGACAGGCACTGGGTGGTAGTGAAGAGTTGCCGGATGGCTGGGCAACCACTGCAGAAATAGTGAGGGAGACAGCTAGGAAGGTACTTGGTGTGTCATCAGGACAGAGGAAGGAAGACAAGGAGACTTGGTGGTGGAATGAGGAAGTACAGCCAAGTATACAGAGGAAGAGGTTGGTAAAGAAGAAGTGGGATCGTCAGAGAGAAGAAGAAAGTAGACAGGAGTACAAGGAGATGCAACGTAAAGTGAAGAGAGAGGTGGTAAAGGCAAAGGAAATGGCATATGGTGAGTTGTATGAGAGGTTAGGCACTAAGGAATGAGAAAAGGACTTGTATCAATTGGCTAGACAGAGGGACCAAGCTGGGAAGGATGTGCAGCAGGTTAGGGCGATCAAGGATAGAGATGGAAATGTGCTGACAAGCGAGGAGAGTGCTGAGAAGGTGGAAGGAGTACTTTGAGGTAGGGCTGGACAATATGAACCAAAAATATCTTGGTATTTTTAGGCTGAATTTTTTTTTTTATGATATGTGAAATGTCACAAGCACTTTTATTAAAACAGATCAAACAGATGAAAATAAAATGCAAAGACAGGGTTTCCTTCCCTGTTTTAAAATATACAGCTGAACAATATATCAACATGTAAATAAAAAATTATCTAAAATAAATAGCCTGTATTAAATAAAAATAGGCCTATCTCTGAGAATGCGAACAGCAAAGTTTAATAACTGAAAAAAAAGATATAGACCTGCCGCTCCCCGAATTATCCTAAAATTGCATATATTTGCATAAAATGAGTTTTAGATCAATTGCACAAAAAAAGTTGTAAGATCTACCTAAAATGACCATGAGCAGTCAAAATGGCCACTCAATTTGTGCATGATCATGTGTATCATGTCACTATTTATGATGTGTTTTGGTTTCGTGAAGTTCATTGCACTGTCCTAGAAAAAACTAGTGTTTTCCAGTGCAGAGAAATAGTCTAAATTGGATATTTGATTATTGCCAACATATCTAGTTACAGACGCTGTTTCGGACGCACCATGACTACCACTGAGGCGTTGCAGTATTTACAGACGTTGGACAGCGGCCATTTGAAATGGTTTAAAAAATAGTATTAAAAGTGGTTAAAATGTTAATTTTGGTGTTGGTTAGTTTCTTAACAGACATACTAACATATGTAATGCATTAATATCTCAATTGGGTATTTATCTTGACAGAATATAGGGTTTAAAAACCATGGCGGTCAAAATGACAAGAAACGTGAAGAAACGGGTTATGTATTTTAACACAACATCAAGCTATAGCTATATAAATGGTATTGTCTCATCCTATGTCTTGTTTGAAAATATATCGATATAACGTAAAAAGTTGATGTACCGCCCAGCCCTACTTTGAGGGGCTGATGAATGAAGAAAATGAGAGAGAGAGAGAAGGTTGGATGATGTGGGGATAGTGAATCAGGAAGTGTGATGGATTAGCAAGGAGGAAGTGAGGGCAGCTATGAAGAGACGAAAAGACAGGAGGTGGAGCTGGGGGTGGCAGAGTTGAAGATGCTAAGATTTTTATTGGGAGTGACGAAGAAGGACAGGATTAGGAACGATTATATTAGAGGGACAGCTCAGGTTGGATGGCTTGGAGACAAAGCAAGAGGGACAAGATTGAGATGGTTTGGACATGTGTGGAGGAGAGATGCTGGGTATAATTGGAGAAGGATGCTGAATATGGAACTGTCAGGGAAGAGGAAAAGGGGAAAGTCAAAGAGGAGGTTTATGGATGTGGTGAGGGAGGGCATGCAGGTAGCTGGCGTGACAGAGGAAGATGCAGAAGACAGGAAGAAATGGAAACAGATGATCCGCTGTGGCGACCCCTAATGGGAGCAGCTGAAAGTAGTAGTAGTAGTAGTAGACTGCAGCTCGCCTCTGTATGGGTTATTGTACATGTTCTTGCCTGTCTGTTTAAAGTTTAATCTCCCTTGTCTTCTATTAAACCCGTAGTGTGGAATTTCAGTCTCTCCCTCCTGGCAGTGAGAGTAAATATAAAAGTGCTGTCAACATGTGCTTAGTTAATAGTTACCAAATACCAAACTGTCCAAGAGCAGTAACGCAACATCCGTGTCGGCCCTCAGTCCCCTCTCTTCTTTCAGTTCTCTCCAATGAGGAAATGCTATACCAGTGGTTATCCGTGTTTGTCCTCACTGTCAATTACTTTCTTTTTATTACTTTAATCCTTCTCTTTTTTCTTATTTTATTTTCTCTGGAGCATCAGAAACTACTCCATCACTACTTCAGCTCTGGCAAAGCAATCGCATCTGTTGTTTTTCCAAACAACTTTAGATCCAACTTCCATGTGATAAAAGTGTTTGCATGCCTCTGATTGGCTAACCCTAACTCCACCCTAACCCTAACCTTATCCAATCAGAGGCAGAGTTTGCTTGTTGACATAAAACGCATCACTACCGGTGCTCCAGCATGGGAATGTCACCCCAGACACCAGATTTAAAACTCCAGTATACTGTGCAATACAGAGAGATTTACCTGGCAGTGATAGACTTAATCAGCATTGTGTGAACTTATTTGGCAAGATCTTGAATGTAACGGACATTCATTTATATGTAAAAGTCCTGCACTCTAGCTTTAAGTTAACCTGGGCCCCCCGTACACATTTCCTCTATACATCAGAAATGATGGTGCATTTACCAGAAGCTTTTTCAATATCTCATCAATGTGAAAAAATCAATGTGGCAAAATGTTTTGTCAAATGGGATTCCCTTTCATTTTACCTGAGTAAATATTTTTCAAAGTTCCTATAAAACAAGGTTGTTGAGGCCTGGGGCTATTGTTTGGTTGTCTTCGTCTCACTGTCTTATTTCGTGTCTCTATACAGGATATTAGCTTACCTGTTGGTGTATCGAGGAGACAAGGACAACAAAACCTCATTGCCATTAATGACTCTGCATGATGGAAATTCATCCAGTATTCATGATTTCTTTCTCCTCAGATGATGACCCTGAATCTCAATTCAAATGGAAAAAGCATTAGGCAAGCTGCTGAAATTGCATTCAACCAATTCAGACTTTACAGAAATCTAGGTTTTCCCAACAACAGTGCAAACATGTAGAATTTATTGTCTATAGACTAAATAATACCCCCCCCCCACTGCTTGAAGCTTTGATATACGTTCTCGCCCAGACATTGTTGTAGTTGGTCTACTTGTCCACACTAGTCCTTTTTAATAGACTTATGTACCTACCACAGGAGCTTACTGTAGCTTTGATGATATATCAAACCATCCTCCATCCTAATTATTCATCACCCAAAGGCCCGCCGCGGGAAAATTATGAGAGCAACTCAATTAGAATAAGAGTAGAATTGATTCATTGATCAATTTTTTTGACAGCTGCTACAATGAGGATTCCATTTTCGACTCTGAATGCACTGTGAGCCATCTATTTTCGAGATAGCTGACTGCAGACTGTGAACTAAAAAACATGAATGGATGAAATTACGTATAGTCACAGGATGTGAGTCAGATGTGAATAGAAAGCCCTTGTCCTGTAGCTGTGGAAGAACTTTTATCTTCTTTGGTGGACTCCTCCTCAACAAGATCAGACAGAAGTGTCTTCTTCAGCTGACATCTTTTTTTCAACACAGTAGCGAACCGTGACTCTTAAACCTTGGCCCTCTGACCCACCCTTCCCTCATCAGGAAAAAAGCAAACTACCAGCCTAGTTTATTGTGTCCTCTAATATAGTACTGGATAGTTAGCTATTATAATTCCAGCTCTGAAAAAAAAAATTAAGACGCTAGTCCAGCCTAGGAAATGCAATGAGCAAACAGCATGGAAAGAGTGAGGGTTATCACCAAAAAAACAAAACAAAAAAAAAAGCTAATTTCTTAAGCAAAATGCAAATCCTCCTTACAAATAATTGCATCATCACACAAGCTGTGTGTACACGTCAGTGGAATATGGTGACAACAGGGCCCGGGTGTAAAACTATGTGCAAAAGGCATGACGGTCACCCACCTCCTACCACACAAAACAAAATGTCGTGTAAGCCTATACACCATGACAATGCACACACGGCCAAGCAACCATTAGCGATAAACACGTCAGAACCACGGACAGTGAACAGTGATCACGGCATTTTGGGAACCCATCACCACAATCAAGCAATATTGTTAATAAATAATATTACTAGATTGGCACAGCAGCCTGTTAAATATATATGTCACGGTGAATGTGCATAATGACCGCTGAGTTGGTAAATTTACAGATTGACTGGTAATTCGGCATAATGATAATTTTCCCAAATAAACCGTAACATATACAAAACAGTGACAGCGGTGGCCAAAATAAAATCAGTTGGCATGGCAATCTATTAAATTTAAATAATTTACCAATTTAAGCTCTGGTGTAGGTCTTCCTTTGCCGATTAACTCCAACTTCAAAACAGTGGCAGCGGTGGCCAAAATAAAATCAATTGGCATGGCAATCTAATAATAGATAGATTATAAGCTGGACCACCCATCACAAAGCTGAAAGCATAGCATTTTCTTCATAGCAACTTCAGAGGCAGCAAAATTCTGATAGGGAGACCAAGGGGCTTCTTTCCTTTAACCCTTCACATTCCAACACAAACGGAATAGCCAGGTTTAAATGGTTTATTCCCTCAGAAACATTTATGTTATGTTGATTGTCAAATTATGAATACATTAAATAAAATAAAAACTGATGACTTTATAAATATTATTTTTTAGAATATCTTGGAGGGCCCTGACAGTTCCCCTCTGGTTCAACAGGACTGTCATGGGTCAACCTAGGAGTCAGGATTTGTCATTTATAAGAAACATCAGTCAAAAAATAAGTCATTACAGGGTGTCCAGGTGGCATAGCGGTCTATTCCATTGCCTACCAACACGGGGATCGCCCTAGTGCAGCGACTGGGACACATACCCATATCCGACTTCCCACCTACAGACACGGCCAATTGTGTCTGTAGGAACGCCAGACCAAGCCGGAGATAACACGGGAATTCGATCCGACGATCCCCGTGTTGGTAGGCAATGGAATAGACCACCACGCCACCCGGATGCCCCAAAACATTATTTTTTAAGGTTGAACATCACTATGCATGTTGTCAAGAATCTTCCAGTGTAATGTCATTTTTTGAAGTTGATAGTCATATTGCATAGCCACAATGAAGATGAGTCATAAAAACTTAAAAACATAATGTTGTAGAGGAGCTCAAGCAGGAGTCGTGACAACTTTCTCTTTCGGCTACACAACGTGCACCATTTATTCCTTCCACCATTACAACAACCACAAAAAACCCGCGCAGCGGAAGTGCACCACTGTAAACCCGAACCGAGAAAACAGCAGCTGTAAACAAACGTTCCTACTAGCTCAATAAGGGGAATTATGTACCCCCATAACCACTACACACGTCCCCCCAGAATTCGCCTTAATACGAAAAGTCAGTGTGGCGAGGGGGGCGGATCTCTCTACCCCAACGGCTCCGCTGAACAGGAGCTGGGGGCTGGTTAACTGCAGGCAAAGCAGCAGAGTCCTCACAGCTGGACCGGGGAAAGGGAGGGGCTGGGGAAGCAGGGGGCGGCTCGCCGGGGGAGGGGGGCAGGGCCGGGGGGCGCCCCCGCCGTGGGGGCAGGGCAAGACCAACAGGGCGGTCTAAGTCCAGGTGAGCAGGCTTGAGGCGGTCCACAGAAACCTGCTCCAGCCTGCTGCCAACCTCCACCACAAAGTGCTTATCTCCAGTGTCCCGTACACGAAATGGGCCGTCATAGGGTGGCTGCAGGGGACCGCGGTGCGCGTCGTGACGGATGAAAACATACTCCGCCGACCGCAGCTCCGTGGGGACATAGGACTGAGAGCCACCATGCTGAGAAGTGGGGACCGGTGCAAAAGCCCTGGCTTCCTCCTGCAGCGCAGTCCGTTGGCAGCTGGCAGACCAGGGGGCTGTGGCGGTAGGAAGGAAATCCCCCGGGACCCGAAGTGGCTGTCCGTAGACCAGTTTGGCGGATGAGGACTGGAGGTCCTCCTTGGGGGCCGTCCTGAGCCCAAGCTTAGGGATAGGCTGATTATCGAACGGGCCGATTATCGGCGCCGATATTTGGCTTTTGACGCATATCGGCATCTGTCTTTTTTTTTTAAATCCAACGGCCGATAAGAGATCAATTTAAAACGGGGTTATTTTGGCTCTGATGCAGGCGCGCCTCTCTGTCTGCTGTCACTACTCTGTCTCTCCAGCATTGTCCCACCCACAGCACTATCTGATTGGTTACACACAGAGCCACGGCACGGGTAACAGCCAATCAGCAGTGATAGCTGTGCATGCACAGTGCTCACACACGGGGGAGAGGAGAAAAAGTTTTGCCGAATCTGGAGAAGGTCCGGACTCGGAGAGCAGATATATGTTTCGAAGGTAAGTTAAGGCAGCAGACTCTCCCGAAATTGTAATAAACATCCAAGTCTTCCACAACTCACAACTACTAATAACATTACTGTGAGCCCATTAACGTTATAACATAAGCGGCAGCTCTGCTCGCTCGCAGTCCCTCCAGACTTGCCTGTCAATCACTTCAAACAAGGTTGCTGATAATATCGATATGGAAATAGTCCGTGATAGTAGAAGTCTGTGTGTGTGAGTGAGAGAGAGAGTAAAAACCTAATGAACTCAATTCAGTCCAGTTTTATTGCAGGGAAGCACATTGAGGTGAAGGCTGATTACCTTTTAGCGTAACGTTAGCCCACCGGTCCGCTTTCTCCTTCTCCAAGCCAGGAGGCTAGCCAGAATAAACCGGAAAAATTTCCTGCCTTCACAAAGCAGCAGAGTGTGTTCTGAGCACCTTCATTGAGGTTATAATCTAGCCAGATCAAATGGATTAATGCCAGTGTTGACAACTAACGTTAACGTCATTGTCACGTTAGTATAGCAGGGTAACAAGCCATAAGCCGGCTAGTTAGCTAGCTGGCTGGTTAACTTTAGCGCCAATGCTGCAACTAGCGTTCGCTAATTTTCGTTAGCAGAGAGATATCCTACGTTATCTTAAATGAGCACACTGGCCACTCTTCTAGTAAACATACAGCCACTGTCATAGCAAATGCATTTAAGATAACGATCGCTCTCTGCTAACGTAAATTAGCGAACGCTAGCTGGAGCATTAGCGCTAACTGTTTCAGTAGGCTATCTTATAAAGAATGACACACACACGAGTTGCTCAGTGCAGCCAAGTATAATCAAAGTGATGTAATATGTTCCTGAGCACGGGTCATGTGTATCTAAGGTAAACTAGTGGATAGCCGATGGCATCGATCTATCTAGACCCGTAACATCCTCCTTTTCCAAGTATAAACACATACACATGAAGTTAGTTCAAAATAAAATTACTTTCATATACGTACAACCAATAACAGTGCAACAGCAGTAAATCTCTTCATATCCCATACCAGTGTAATAACCGCAGTAGCGTATGATAACATTTCTCCTCTTTTCCCCCTCTCTCCCACATAGCAACCATCAACATTATTCAGATTACATAGTGAGTTTCAGTGGAGGTTTAGACAGCCGTCCAACCCTTGTGTAAGTGTGTCCATCCGAACGCGGAGCGCCAACAGGAGTAGATGGCGCCTTGGGCATGGACCTGATGGGGCTCGGCTCGAACACAGCCTGAGGGGTCTCAATGACAGTTTCTGTAGCTGGATCCCCGTCCGGTGTGTGTGCCGCAGCGGGTTCAACAGGATCGTGCGCGGCTCGTGCAGCTGGCTCAGCCACTCTGAGATCGATCCTGTTACGACGGTACAGGGAGCCATCAATGTCCACAAGATAAGACCTCGGCGCAACCCTGCGGAGACAAGTTCCGACTCTCCAGCGGCCAGTGTTATCACCTGGCAGGGGCTTCATCCGTACGACTTCCCCAATTTCAAGTGCCGGCAATTCACGGGCAGATCTGTCATAGAAGGATTTGGCGAGTTGCTTCCTGTGGCGCAGCTTTTCAGTGACGCCCACGACAACAGCTGGTTCCAGGAGCTTGCTTGCCGCCGGGATGGACGTCTTCAACCGGCGGGACATGAGGCGTTGTGCTGGGCTGCTGCCCATGTTTTCCGTAGGTGTATTCCTCCAGTGAAGCACGGCTTTCCAGGGGTCTTCACCATCATGCGCGGCCTTACGCAGAAGATTTTTTACAATCTTCACGGCCGACTTGGCCTTGCCATTCGCTTTCGGGTGTCTGGGAGAGGAGGTCACGTGCTCAAATTCCCACTCAGAAGCGAACCGTGTGAACTGAGCTGTGAACTGAGGGCCGTTGTCTGTAATAACCTTCTCTGGCTGACCATGTCGGGCGAACTGTGCCTTACATCGCTTGATGACTGTCTCTGCAGACATGTCGGGTGGAAGCTCAATCTCCCAAAAATCGGAATAGTGGTCGACTATTAGGAGATAGTCTTTCTGTCTGAAGCTGAATAGGTCCATGCTCAAGACCTGCCATGGCCTGGTTGGTACTTCGTGAGAGAGCATGGTCTCCTTTTGCTGATTGTGGGCGTACACATTGCAGGTCGAGCAGCTGCTTACAAAGTCCTTTATCTCTGACTGCATGTTGGGCCAGTACAATGTCTCTTGAGCGTGTCGGTAGCATGCATCACCCCCTATGTGACTTGAATGTATGCGCGTCAACATTTCTGGGCGGAGTGACTTTGGGATGATGACTTTTTGCCCCCGGAACAGAACTCCGTTCTGCACACTGATTTCATCCCTGAAGGGCCAGTACTCCCTAGCGATGAGGGGCGCTTCCTCCTTTACATCTGGCCAGCCCACGAGAACAGTGTTCTTCAGTGCCTGTAAGCATTCATCTCTGTCGGTGTGTCGTCTGATCTGTTCCAGCCGCTGGTTAGTCACATTCAGGTACTCTGCCTGGTTCACGTGCTGTATGTCTTCCTGCTCTTGTTGCAGAGAGCAGATAGCGTGTCGCTGATATGCAGTCCCTCTGCCGGAGCATCCAGCCGTAGCTCTGCTGAGCGTGTCGCTTATGAACATCTCTGGGCCTGGTTTGTAGATTACCCTCAGGTCGTAGTTCTGCAGAGTCATGAGCATGCTCTGGAGTCTCTTGGGCGCATTGAGAAGTGGCTTGCTGAAAATAGAGATCAGAGGCTTATGGTCCGTCTCTGCTGTGATTGGGTCGCGGCCATATAGGTAATGGTGAAACCTCTGGCAGGCGAAGACGATACTGAGACACTCCTTCTCAATTTGTGCATAGTTTTTTTCGGTGGGGGTAAGAGCCCTCGAGGCAAATGCGATGGGCTGACCTTCCTGCATGAGACAACAACCGAGACCGCTCTGGCTGGCGTCGCTCTGGATTGCGATTGGCTTAGTTACATCATAGTAGCGCAGGACGGGCATGGCTGTCGCCAGCGCCTTAAGCTCATGAACCGCCGCCTCGTGCTTATGCAGCCAGTGCCAGGGTGTGTCCTTGTCCAACAGGCGTCGCAACGGCTCGCAGACAGTAGATAGATGAGGCATGAACTTGGCTAAATAGTTAGCGAAGCCAATGAGACGCTGCACGCCCTTGGCATCTGTTGGGTTCGGCATGTCAATAATGGCTCTCACCTTCTCTGGATCGGGCTTCAGTCCAGCAGATGAGAGAATGTGGCCATGAAACTGCACCTCAGCCACCTTGAACTGCAACTTCTTCAGGCCGAGGCGAAGCTTGACCTCGCGGCAGCGTTCCATCAACGCCGCAAGCTGGACGTCGTGGTCGTCCCCAGCCTCCTTGTCTGTGTCCCCGCAGCCGACGACCAGGATATCGTCTGCAATGGGCTCAACGCCCTTCAGACCGGCGAGGAGCTCGTGCTGCTTGCGCTGATATACCTCGGGCGCCACCGATACTCCAAATGGTAGCTTGAGCCACCGCTTCCTCCCCCAGGGGGTCCAGAACGTGGTCATGAGGCTACTCTCATAGTCCAGTTTGCATTGCAGGAATGCATCCTGAGCGTCCACTAACGTGAAGACTCTGGCCTTGGGCAATTTATACAAAATGTCCTCCAAGGTAGGCATGATGTAGTGAGAGCGCTTTAGGGCTTTGTTCAATGGTTTAGGGTCAATGCATATTCTCAGCTTCTCCGGTTTTTTAACAATCACCATGTTGCTGATCCAATCTGTAGGATCTGTGACAGGCGCAAGGTGGCCGTCAGCCTCGTACTTGTCCAGCTGGGCTTTGACTGCTGCTTTCATTGCGATTGGGACATTGCGAGGGGCACTCTGTACTGCAGCAACACTAGGATCAAGGTCAAAATGGACCTCCCCAGGCACGGATTCCA
Source organism: Lampris incognitus (assembly GCF_029633865.1). NCBI lineage: Eukaryota > Metazoa > Chordata > Actinopteri > Lampriformes > Lampridae > Lampris > Lampris incognitus. Next base: position 126,952,530 of record NC_079211.1, read on the forward strand.
CAGGGGAGTTGAACACATCACTGTATCTGTTGATAAGCTGTTCTTTAGTTAGGGCTCCTGGTTGTGTGTGTTCCATTTTGAGCACATCCTCTGGAATTGTGAAATGCATGAGCCCTAAGCGTTCACAGGTGGAGCCTGACAGAAGAGGATGTTGGCTGGTCCTCACTATTTCGAATGAGAGCTTGTGTGTTTGGCCTCTCACAGTACAGTCAGTCTCAAAGGTGCCCATAGAGCTCAGTGTTTCCCCCGAATACAGCTTCAGTCTGGTGTCACTCGGGCGGAGAGGTGTGTTTGGGGCCAGCCTTTTCTTGTCTTGAAAGCCCATTACATTGCAGGTGGCTCCAGAGTCCAGCTGACATTGTTGTGGCTTGTCGTGGAGTTTCAGAGTCACAAACCACTTCTTTCCTTTGGTGTGCACTGCGCCGATTGACTCAAACATGTACAGATCATCTGCATCATTACTATGCTCTGGGGGTTCTTCTGTGTATTCCACACAGTTTACCTTGCCCTCAGCATGCCCCTTTTTGCTCTTTAAGCACACTTTAGAAAAGTGATTAAGTGTCCCACATGACCTACATTGTTTCCCGAAGGCCGGGCAATGCTCTCTGCCCCTTGAATGCGAGCTGCCACAATATTTGCAATTGCCTGCATCTCCTGCTGTTCTGGGTGGATTGCTCTGTTTCCATTGGTTTTGTCTGGGTTGCCTAGCAACGGCATGCACTGCCTCCGGCTGCGGTGTTGTTGCAAACTCCATTGCTCTCATACGGATGTCAGTTTGCTCTGCTGCGCGACACATGTCAATAGCTGTGACCATGTTCAAATCCTTCTCTCTCAACAGCCTGCGCCTAACGGCCTCGCTTGCAACTCCCAGGACTATCTTATCACGGATCATTTCATCTTTCAACTGTCCATACTCACAGGTTGCTGCCCTCTCTCTCAGTCTCGTCACACAGGTATCAAACGATTCTCCTTCCTCCTGCTTGCAACTCCCGAAAATGTACCTCTCGTATATTGTGTTTTTTGCTGGCTTGAAGTATTTCCCCAACTCTCTCAGTATGGCGTCAGGATCCCCTTGATCATCTTCTGAGAGGTTCAGATTGTGGCGGTAAATATGCCTGCATTCACTTCCCATCATACTCCTTAGAATAGCCGCTTGTATTTTCTTTTCCTTGCCAAGTATGCCCGTGACGAGGACGTAGTCTTCATATTCGGCCCGAAAAATGTCCCAATTGACACTCCAATCGCCTGTGAAGCTCATCGGGGACGGTGGTGGAATATTCACGTTAGCTGCCATTGTATGTGATGCTATCGGCGCCGGTAATGCTAGCGTTAGCTCCTCTGTGACAACGTCTTCAGCAGAAGTACTTTGCTCTGAATCGGAATCCTCCGACATGTGACCTACTCAGGCCTACAAACTTAAACATGCGAGCTAGTAAAATAAGAAATAAGTTCTCCGACTTCTGACACCATGTTTCAGTAGGCTATCTTATAAAGAATGACACACACACGAGTTGCTCAGTGCAGCCAAGTATAATCAAAGTGATGTAATATGTTCCTGAGCGCGGGTCATGTGTATCTAAGGTAAACTAGTGGATAGCCGATGGCATCGATCTATCTAGACCCGTAACACTAACGTTAATCAGCCAGCTAGCTAACCAACAGGGACAGAAACAGCAAGAAGATACCAGCGTTCAAAAGCTAAAGTTAGAAATGCACCAACAGTGCAAAATTCGTGCTATGCAGCAGTATTTGTGTTGGCGGAGTCAAATAAATGATTAAATAAACTAGCTAATCATTATCTGTTGTCGCTTATTACTGTTAACTAATAAATGGCGCTTGTAGAATATTGTATAAAAGTAATATCACACTCGATGTCGTGCTGTTATACTGGCTGCAGTTCGTTTTGAGTGGCGTCATGGAATACTATGAATGGGGAGAATGTCTGTTATGGTAGAGAATAGTGTGTTTGTGTGGAAGCCACATGAGAAACTCTACAATTCACTACTACTAACGTTACTGTGAGGCCAAATACGTTAGCGGCAGCTGTCTGTTCCTATGATAAACTGATTATTAAAGTGAAGACGCTGTAGGCTATTTAGTGTTTTTAACGGTTTAATCACTTGAAACAAGGTTGCTGATAATATTGATAGGGAAATAGTGATAAAAGTAAGCAAAGCACCGTCTGTCTGAGAGAAAACTGTAAGGCAATAATGGCTGTTTAACTACCAAGTTATTTTACTTAACCTTTTTCTGTGTTGATTGAGAGATCCCAAGCAGCAGAAAATGACATATTGTTAGATTAAGTGTGTCCCGAAGCTGTCTTTGATAGTTTCTTGTAGAGAGGAGCAGGATATTGCTGTTTAAGACTTAAGACATAATGTAACTGCATCATAAAGCCTACATGAACTGCATGGTGTTCAGGGATGAATAGTCTCTCCTATTGCTATTGTACTATTTTTTCAGATATACACTACCGTTCAAAAGTTTGGGATCACCCAAACAATTTTGTGTTTTCCATGAAAAGTCACACTTATTCACCACCATATGTTGTGAAATGAATAGAAAATAGAGTCAAGACATTGACAAGGTCAGAAATAATGATTTGTATTTGAAATAAGATTTTTTTTACATCAAACTTTGCTTTCGTCAAAGAATCCTCCATTTGCAGCAATTACAGCATTGCAGACCTTTGGCATTCTAGCTGTTAATTTGTTGAGGTAATCTGGAGAAATTGCACCCCACGCTTCCAGAAGCAGCTCCCACAAGTTGGATTGGTTGGATGGGCACTTCTTTGAGCAGATTGAGTTTCTGGAGCATCACATTTGTGGGGTCAATTAAACGCTCAAAATGGCCAGAAAAAGAGAACTTTCATCTGAAACTCGACAGTCTATTCTTGTTCTTAGAAATGAAGGCTATTCCATGCGAGAAATTGCTAAGAAATTGAAGATTTCCTACACCGGTGTGTACTACTCCCTTCAGAGGACAGCACAAACAGGCTCTAACCAGAGTAGAAAAAGAAGTGGGAGGCCGCGTTGCACAACTGAGCAAGAAGATAAGTACATTAGAGTCTCTAGTTTGAGAAACAGACGCCTCACAGGTCCCCAACTGGCATCTTCATTAAATAGTACCTGTTAGAGCCTGTTTGTGCTGTCCTCTGAAGGGAGTAGTACACAGCGGTGTAGGAAATCTTCAATTTCTTAGCAATTTCTCGCATGGAATAGCCTTCATTTCTAAGAACAAGAATAGACTGTCGAGTTTCAGATGAAAGTTCTCTTTTTCTGGCCATTTTGAGCGTTTAATTGACCCCACAAATGTGATGCTCCAGAAACTCAATCTGCTCAAAGAAGTGCCCATCCAACCAATCCAACTTGTGGGAGCTGCTTCTGGAAGCGTGGGGTGCAATTTCTCCAGATTACCTCAACAAATTAACAGCTAGAATGCCAAAGGTCTGCAATGCTGTAATTGCTGCAAATGGAGGATTCTTTGACGAAAGCAAAGTTTGATGTAAAAAAAATCTTATTTCAAATACAAATCATTATTTCTAACCTTGTCAATGTCTTGACTCTATTTTCTATTCATTTCACAACATATGGTGGTGAATAAGTGTGACTTTTCATGGAAAACACAAAATTGTTTGGGTGATCCCAAACTTTTGAACGGTAGTGTAGTTACATTAATCATTATTAATGTAGCAGCCTAGTTTTGAATGACAGGGTCACATGTTGTTAAAATGTAACATTTACATAATAAAATCAACTACAGGCTTCCCAAATGCTGTAATAAATGAAGCATGATGAGTTGAGCATATGTCAGCATGTGGCCCCACTTTTAACTCTCTCTTTTTTTCAAACCCTTATTGCAGATGGATAGACTTCAGTTTAAAAGTGCAGTATGGAAGTATTACACTCAACCAACACCAGGGAAGGCAGTCTGTAATACATGCAATGAAGGTGTCAGCATGGGAGCAACAACTAGGAAAAACAAAAATACTTCAAACCTGTGGTCCCATCTTAGGATTCATCACCCTGAGTTGTATGAAACAGCACAGAAGAAACGGGAATCTGAATCTCATCAGGATGAGGCAACTTCATCTCAGCCAACAATAGAGGACATGTTTCAGAAACAAAGAAAGTGGACAAACTCAGATGACAGGTCGAAACTAATGGACAAACTAGTCCTAGAGATGATAGTCACTGACAACCAACCGTTCTCGGTGGTGTCTGATGTTGGCTTTAAGCGCCTCATGGCTGCAGCAGAGCCACAATATGCACTGAAAAGTGACAAGTATTACCGAACTGAGAAGCTGCAAGAAGTTCACCACAAGATCAAAGCCCCGATTCAACCAGAGAATGCTGGCTACTTTCTCTCCTTCACCACAGACTGCTGGTCTGGTGTGACAGAGTCTCTCATGAGCCTGACATGCCATTTCATCGACGCTGAATGGACAAGAAAGCAGGTCATCTTAAATACAAGAGCGATGCATGGGTCCCACACTGGGGAATACCTGAGACATTCCTCAATATGCTTGAGGACTGGAAGATAAGCAAAGACCGTGTAGCACTAGTGCTTCGAGGCAGCGGAGCCAATATTGCGAAGGGAATGAGGCTAGCTGAACTCCCAGACTTCAGCTGCACGGCGCACACCTTGCAACTTGTGGTGAATGACAGTCTGGCAAGTCAAAGAGCCGTCACAGATGTCATTGCAATGCTTAAGAAGTGTGCCACACATTTCCACCACTCCATTCTGGCCAAACAGCGTTTGCGAGTCATTCAGAGGGAACTTGGCCTGCCAGAGCACAACATAATCCAGACTGTTCCAACGAGGTGGAACTCAACGCTCCACATGCTGCAAAGAATGCTGGAGCAAAAGCGTGCGCTTACCATCTACTGTGGTGAACTTGGAGGATTTGCAGGTCCTAATGCTCACCAGTGGGACCTTGTGTCCAATTTAATTGAAACTCTTCTCCCAATAGAGGAAGTGACACTTCAGGTGAGCCACAGCAACTCATCAGCATCCTGCATCATTCCATGCCTGACTGTGCTGAAGATGCTTCTTCAAGATGATGAGGGGCCCTCCACAAAAGGCATCAGAACGCTCAGGCAAGCCATGAGGGAGAGCCTCGACAAGCGTTTCTCAAAAGTAGAAGACACAAAAACTGTGGTGCTTGCTGTCACCCAAGCCATGCAGAGAAAAGAGACGGTGGGCCCTCTCGGCGTCGGAAAGTTCAAAAATCTTCAAGAGGTGATCTTTGAGCCCCTTGTATTTGTCTGCCGCCGGAGGATTTGTAAGGAGACTCACCACTCTAGTTGCAGTCGAACATCCGAGCGCCGATACCACGTAGTAGTATTTAGTAGCATCATCTGTTATTTTGCGGATAGCAAACTGCGCTTCCGCCTGGGCGAACCATGTCGTTGCCGATGACTCCCAGAACTCTGGCAAATTGAGAGAAACCGCGTTGATTTCGTCAACCATGTTCGTTCGAAAGATTGTCTCTGATAACTACCGAGAGACAAACGTCGGGGTCACCAGTGTAGAGGAGCTCAAGCAGGAGTCGTGATAACTTTCTCTTTCGGCTACACAACGTGCACCATTTATTCCTTCCACCGTTACAACAACCACAAAAAACCCGCGCAGCGGAAGTGCACCACTGTAAACCCGAACCGAGAAAACAGCAGCTGTAAACAAACATTCCTACTAGCTCAATAAGGGGAATTATGTACCCCCATAACCACTACAATGTGAACAAAGTATGAAAATCGGGAGATGTGTCCGAAATAGAAATACGTCATTCAATTTAGCCTTGAGATGGAATGTAAGAGAAAATGATGAAAAGAGGTTGCTAAGAAACTGAATTTTGATGAGCTGGGCTCTGCGGGAATGTTGCTGGTTGTGTATGTATGAATATGTGAACTGCTTTCATAACGAGTTTCAAATATTTTTATTTGAGCATGTTGACATAAATAAATGTGTTTATATGCCATGTATGTATGTATCTATGAATGTATGTTTATATTTCATGTATGTATATATGTATCTGTCTGTATGTATCTATGTATGTATGTTTATATCTGGGCATTCCTTTTGTTTGTTATCAGTGTGTGACCATTTTTCTAGATCTCATCATACATGCATTCAGCTCATGCACCTGTTTAAAGACTTCATGTTTTTGGACTGTTAAGAGTGCAAACTATTTTCCTATTTTTAGACAAACATACATATTAGGGGTCCACCGATATGGTTTTTTCAGGGCCGATACTGATTATTGTTAAGTTATGGAGGCCAATAGCCGATATTTGGGGCTGATATTCAGTTGCAGTAAATGTAAAAAATTGTGTGCCAAAATTTACAGCATCACAAACCCCAACACAAGGCTGCCTTTAATAACAAAGGATTTAGCTTCCAGCTCATTTGTGGTTTCACCATATTCTGAATGTCTAAAGTGCAAGTGAGAGCACTGATCTGAAATCATGATGTTATATTTTGCATTCATAGCATATGGCATCAATTTTGCAACAGTGAAAAATAATCTGTTCTGGCATATGAGTTTTGTGTTGCTGAGTAAAAAGAATATTCTCTACCAGTTGGGTTTGCAATTCTTAAGATGTCAGACATATTAGTTTTATCAATGAAAGTATTAAGGAAGACACTCGGATTGTTTTTCTCTATTCTACGGGTGGAAGATCTGTCTAGGTATAGATCAAACACACAGTTGAAATCCCCTCCAATAATGAGATTTGTATGGTACATGTCTGGTAAAAGGGATATCGATCCCCCCCTCTTCTCCCCAATTGTACCTGACCGATCACCCAACTCTCTGAGCTGTCCTGGTCGGTGCCCCACCCCCTCTCCAATCCAGGGAGGACTGTAGACTACCACATGCCTCCTCCGATACATGTGGAGTCGACTGCCACTTCTTTTCACCTGACAGTGAGGAGTTTCAACAAGGAGACGTAGTGCGTGCGAGAATCACGCTATTCCCCCCCAGTTCCCCCTCCCCCCTGAACAGGCGCCCGGACCAACCAGAGGAGGCGCTAGTGCAGCGACCAGGACACTTACCCACATCCGGCTTCCCACTCGCAAACACGGCCAATTGTGTCTGTAGGGACGCCCAACAAAGCCGGAGGTAACACAGGGATTCGAACTGACATTCCCTGTGTTGGTAGGGAATGGAATTGACCACCATGCTACCCAGACGCCCAGATATCGATTTCTTAAAGAATGATGGATTTTCCACATTGGGTGCACATATGTTTAGTAAGATGAGAGGCATAGAATATATTTCAACAGTTACAATCAAAAAGCGACCTTCCTCAGCAGATTTTGTGGCTTTGTGAATGAAAGGAATGCCTTTCCTTATCATAATTGCTGTACCGCTTGCTTAGCTGGAAATGATGAGTGGTATATATTTCCTATCCATTTACATCTTAGTCTGGTAAAAGAATCATTTTTCAAACGAGTTTCTTGTAAAAATATATCTGGTGATGATGATTTAAGATGAGCAAAAACTTTATTTTTCTTTATCAGATTATTCCGACTGCATACATTTCAGCTAGCTAGGGACAGACCTCTCTCCTCCTGTCCTCTGTATTTGGATCATCTTGTATTGGCATAAATAAAAAAAAAAGTTGCAAAGTGAAGAACTGTTTTAATTAGTCCACCATCAAATGGTGTTTTTAAAGTAGTAAGACAGCTGGGTCCCAACTCCCAAGTTGCACATATCCCCCTTAAACTTCCTAAAACAATAATCTATATAAGCAAAAAATAATAAAAAGACTTCAAGATCTTCACATTTTTCAGCCAGTTGTTTTATCTGTGTTGTCAGATGATTGAGCCACTGTGGTCTGAAGTATAGAGAGGGTATCAGAACGGTTTGCAGCGTACTTCTCTCTTTCAGAGTGGCATCATATACGGCTGATCCATTTTTCAGTTATGACATAGACTTTTGAAACTTTGATTTAGGGATGAAATCTCACCCCCTAATGGCAGCAGATACTTCTGTAATGCGGTTTTCTATGGTGACACAGATATCTGATTTGATCAAGTTTATCCCATGCTCAGAGGCGGCGTTGAGGGGGGGGGGTAACTCCTTCACACATTTCATTTTTTCACTTGAATAAAATTAGTTGTTCGACTGTGTGACATTATCTGGTCGTCACACAGTCAAACAATTAATTTTATTCAGTGATAAAAATGAAATGTGTGAAATTACAAATCAAATTAGTAAATTAATTTACAATACAAATTAATTGTAAATTAAATTATTTGAATTAATTTTTCGGCTGTGTTACATTATCTGGTTGTCACACAGTTGAACATTTAATTTTATTCTGTGAAAAAATGGAAAGTGTGAAGAAGTTACAAAATACATTAATAAATTCATTCATTAATTTTCCAAGCTGCTTATCCTGATGAGGGTCGCGGGGTGCTGGAGCCTATCCCAGTGCTCATTGGTCGGAAGGCAGGGAAACACCCTGGAAAGGTCGCTAGTCCATCACAGACATTAATAAATTCATTTACAATATAAATTAATTGTACATAAAATTGAATTAATTGCTGTGTGACATTATCTGGTCATCACACAGTCGAACAATTAATTTTATACAATGAAATGTATGAAGTTACAAAATAAATTAATAAATCAGTTTACAATATAAATTAATTGTTGACTGTGTGACATTATCTAGTCATTATTGGTCATCTATTAATAGGACCAGTCTGATCCTATTGATAAATGACCGATAATACATTATTTACAGTACGTTTGTTAGCACCCCCACACATTTTAGTGATTACGCTTAAAATACCAGGTGTGGTTGGCTAATGGCTGGTTTGGCTTGTTTAATGATCGAAGGCGCATTCTCAATGCAGAAGTCAGTGACCAGTATCATCCGAAATGGATCGTTTCTTGGTCTCCAAATGGCCACGTTTTGTGGATGGTCAACCCACAACAGTTGATAGACAGTCTCCTGAAACAAGTTTCGAGATGGGAGATCAGCTAGAGCGAGAGGAGAATCAGTTGGACAATGCTACGGCCAACGTGGTTACTAATGTGGATGTTAGCCAACATCCACGTTATTATGAGTATTACTAGGCCAGGTATTGCCTTATAACAGTTGTCTTCATGCTTCACCATTATTCTTTATTTATATTCTGTAAGCTATTCTTTACTCTATGAGCTGTGCACTCATTGCTTACTAAGGAGCCGGCAGCATTGTTATATACCTGGAGATGTATGTTATGCTAGGCGTCTAATGGTTGTTACAGTTTTTGGGATGTTGGAGAGAAATGGCAGTCGCGTTGTGTTATATTGCGTTTGTACAGTTTTGGTTTTGATCTGGATCGAGGTCTGATACGCTGTTTTTAGACCAACAGTGGTGCATGAGGTTTCTGTCTCTGACCCACTCTGTGTGTTTGTGTTTGTATGTGTATGTGTATGTGCGCATACAGTGTGTGCACGTGCTGTTTTGAACTTGAGTCTGATTCTGTCGTACTTTTGTATTGCCCAGTGTGTGTATTACCCACTCTTAACATGTGCGTTTGTGTTTGGTCGTGCATGCATATACTGGTATATCCACAGTTCTGTAGCATCCCAATTAATACTCAAGCTCCGACTGAGCACCCCCAATAAAAATCCGCTGGCGCCACCAATGCCCGTACTTAAGCCAGCAATGGCCCTGAGCACCAACTTGTTTGAGGGTTTGTCCTCACTTTAGTCATCAGTTTCCGGGGTTTCCGAATCTGACATGTCTGAGGCTTCTGTGCCTGCTTCAGATGTCTCATTCTTTTTGTTCCTTTATATTATCATTATGAAAATTGAGCAAAATTAGATACTCCTGGGATTGCTGTGTGTTTAGATTCTTCTGGAAGTGGGTAGCGTTAAATAATTTAGCGTTTTTGTAAAGTTGTAATTGAGTTATTGATGAGCTATGTGGAGTTGCATCTTATGCTTCCATCGCTCACTAGCGCCCTCCCTTTCATAACAACAGGTAACAGGCTTCTCTCTTATGCCTGTACTTCGGTACAAAGCATTTAACAACACATAGGTCACATTGCATTCAATGCTTGATGCATTTATTCAAGACATTGCAGAATCAGAATTACTTTTTTTTTTACCAAAAACAAAACGGTGCACGTTAATTTGACCTGGTTCACTTGTGTTCCCACATTGCAAGATAGTCAGGTGTGAAAGGACCTCACATATATTACAGGCAAGACATTGGCTATGAGCTGAATAAGACTTGCAGAAATGTATTGACTTTTGTCATGCTGCCACTCCATTTGTGGCAGAATCTGTTCCTGCCAAGTAGCTCTCACAGTCAATACGTTTACATGCACAGTGAAGTCGGGCTACGGTTAGAGCTCGGTTAGGTCATGTAATTGGACCACTATCATTGTCTCAGTATACAAGAACTGGGGGAGAATCGATTTATTGACGGAAGTATGTCCAACCCCGGTACAGTAGGTGGCGGAATGTCACCCCTTTTTACCTGGTGTTATAATGCACACAGGAGTCATACTCTTATATTAAACAAAAACAGAATCCTAGGTTCTCAGCAGTTGATGGTGAAATGGCTGAAATTCCTGTCTACTCCTAAATGTCACTAGACTAGTGTTATTATTAAAATAGGTGACTATTACATATGACTGAAAAGTAAAAGAAAAACTTGAATGGAAATATAACACATTAAGTAGCACAGTGCCTCCACTGCGGAAATAATATACCCACAATTAAGCTAGTATATTATGTATTTCCCCAAAATTTAAGTTAGAAATATTCTAACACTGGTAATGGATACCTATTATCCTATATGTGTGTGCGCAATTTCTGATCAAGGCTGTGATGCAGGAGGTCCAATAGCAGCCCCTTTCAGCTGGTTGCTATTGGACCTTCTTCCAGTTGACCTATTGCGTCACATAGCAAACCAGCAAGTTAGCAAGCGGCATTAATTCTAGTGCCAATAAGAAGGCCCAAAAAAACTGTAATGGTATGTGTTCACTGTGAAATATGTATGTAAATTAATTGTGATCTTAGCTGTTGTGTCTTAAATGTTTTTCTTTTCTTTTCCTTTTTTAATTATTATTTTTTATTTGGCCTACCCCCCTGGCATGTTTGTTTATACTGTAGTCATTCATGTTGTAAAAATGTGACATGTGTACAACTTGTTGTCAGTTAGTAAAGAAAAAAAAAGTTAGCAAGCGGTTTGAGGTGTTTCAACCAAACACGGATTTGCTCAGGGGTTCTTTTAAATCCCGCTTCGACCAAATTTTCCTCTATTTTCTTTAATAGTTCACCATTCCGCACGTTCTCCTTCCATTCATGTACTTTAGGATATTCAACTCCTTTAGCTGGCACAACATAAAGTTTGTCTCCTTGGCTGTTCGACTTCCGGGTGAAAGACCGCCGCAGGAACTATGAATCACGCGCAGAATGTCTAGGCCAGTTCGGAGCCGATTGAAGCATATACATGCCAGAGTAAATTGATCCCCAACCGCAGTATCTAGGTGTGTTAGTCAGACTTCAAGAAATTCGGTTTAGTAAGATTTCAGCCGGACTAACATGTTTACATGTATTTTAAAAGTCCAGTTTTAGTCAGACTAACACAATTCAAACCCCCAAGATGCTGTCTCATCCATTCTGGTTCAGCAAAATACTGAGACACATTGCATAAGAACATGTATCTGTCCTTAACTTGGTTGTAAAGCTTTGCATGAATTTGCTGCTGCTATTGTGGATGGATCTGGAAGCCGCCAATGGCAGGCTATTGTGCCTCTATAAATGAAGCAAACGGTGTCTGATAGTTGCATCACTTCTGCTTTTCAGGACTGTGCAGTTATAGCACACTGAGCACTTTTTTCCCTCATCTGAGGAAAAAAAACTACTACTAGACTACTGACATCTGTACCCATGCAACTGAGAAAGTGTCACACACAAAATTTACTCGCTGCAGAATAAGCGCATCATTTCTAAAATCCTCTCATTTAAAGAGGTTTGAAAATGGCTTTTTATGCATGGACATTTTGAATACTGGTGAGTAGTTTTGGGTCCCTTACATTGCAACTCATCAACAGATCACTGACACTTGTAGAGGGAAAATGTCATTTTCATCCATCCTTTTGTTTTGCCTATTTCTGTAATTCCCTCTCCACTTCAACCTCTTCATGTTTTGTTTTGTTTTTTTCCCGTTCAATACAGCACTCTAACAGACCACCCTTTATCCTTCGCTCATGCATATGTGCAATGACTCATCCCTCGATGATGATGTCACTCACTGAGTTGCCATGGCAGTCACCATGGCAACTGGTGCCATGGTTTCAGCAGGGGGAGAACAGTTCTGCAGGAGCAGCAGAGGGGGTTAATATTGATAACTATCCCCTGTACAACCTGAGGCCTTACAGATCCTTGGCAAGAGGAGAAGCAGGAAGAAGATTTCGATAGTGCACCCTCTCCAAACCACTCACAGCGCAGAAAAGTGTTTGAATATGTAGCTTGAATCAAATTCCAATGTGACAAAATAGTAAGCATATGAGGGCTTGAGTTGCAAAACAAAGGAATTGTAAGCCACACTGGAGCATTTCAACAGCTCATCTGGCTGACTTTTTTTTTTTTTGACCAAACAGTGGAGGTTTTATAATCTCATCCAACCATTATGTCGGTTTCAAATTTGCCTGCTTATCTGTAAACCACTGTGGAGAGTCATCATTCCTTCATTCCACTATTCCTGCATTTATATTGGACAGTGGGCCATGACACCTTGGATCAGAACAGCATTGACAACAACTCCAGTGGCTCCCCGTTATCATTTCTTACAGTTATAAGGACAAAAGCACTGTCCACATCTATGGGGGTGGCTCCTGAAAAGCAATACTGTATTTTCCAGCCTTCAGAAAACCCCCTGCAAGTTGATGTCAACCCTTTTTACAGTTTTGAAGATGCTCTTTTGTCTTCTCTCACTTGGGAAACTGAGTTTGTGCTGATAGTCATAAGAAATCATTAAATGAATGTCAAGTTTTTAAATGGCCTTTAAAATAAAGCTCATTTGAGAAATAAATCGTTCCCTGTTGAGCTATTAACTGATATCTTCCTTGTCATGTTATCTGCTCAAAACACAGGCTGTTGTGCAGTATTCATTGTGATTCATGTCTCTGCTGTACAAATCAGCATGAGACGCACTGATAGACAATAAGCAACATAAATTCCAATCAGCAATAATTACTATTTTCATAAAAGTTAATCAGTAATCCAATTCACAAGAAGTCCCCTCTTATCAAATAAAGAAATGCTGTTGTAACAAACTAAACATTTCTCCAGTTGACAAACTACTGACATAGGTTATAAAAGCATATTAATATAATGATATGGACAAGGACAATGGCATGTTGTGGTATTGGCTTAATGTTGAACTATGAGCACGTAATGCAAGATGGAATGTTGACTCATCAGCAAACATTTCAAGTGTGTTGAAGCCTGTCGTCAGATTTAGTCAAGCGTATGCATGTGTAAACACGTTCCTTTTTTGTTTTTTGTTTTTCAGCTCAATACATCTGCACAATTGCTTAGTGGTCTGTGCCATGGTTTATAGTAGAGTTTTATAGCTATAATTAACTCATTAGTTATTTAAACTGGACATAGAAGAGAATTTATATTGAAGTCAGTGTGTGTGAATACTTGTAATTAAACTTATAAGAACCATTTTGATTCAACATATGTGGAATTGACACACCGGTAATCACTAGCAATGAAGTGTGACATGCAGTACTGCTCGTTAGAAATGCAATGTGGTTAATTCCTCTCATTTTACAGTCTGTTGACATAGAACTCATTAAAATATAAAATTGTGACATGATTATTTGTCAAATTACTTTTTATTAAAGTGGGGGACTGGTGTTTTTTTCCATTTCATTTTTCACTTTGTCCTAGTCTGCGTATGAATCGGACAGTATTTTCTACCCTAATGTGGCCCGTCCTTTTGTATTTCTCCCCAGACTCTCATTCATGCCCTCGAAGTCTGGATTGTGCCCAGGCAGGACGCCACTTCTGCCAGCCAGGGAGCTCGATTTGTGGCCCCTGTCTCTGGCCCCTGGTAGAAAACTCACAAGGCAGATGCAAGAAGAGACATATTCCTCATTATGGTGAGTCAGTTATTATTTCTGAATGATAAGTCTTAATAGTTAAAAGAAATTATCTATAGACTCTTCCTGTAGTAGACATTGAGCATTATACAACCAAATGACATTGTAAAAATCAAAAAAGTTAAATTGTTTGTATCTGCAAAACTATCACAGAAATATCTCTATTTTAGAGTTTTTGGGTGGCACTCCACAGTATCAACATTATTTATCCACATTATAGACTTAACTTTTACAGGGGACATATAGTCATTAAAAACCTGGAACAGTCAGTAAATTAGAAAATTAAATTTCCAGGTCCTATAAAAGTTATAGAAAATATGATTTTGTTTTGAAAAAGTAATGGAAATATGACTGATCAGTGCTGTTACAGATTGACTGACTAGTTGAAAATAAATGACAGCACGTGTGTAAACATTGTGGCAGTTCTTGAAAATTTCCGTTGCATGTGCAACAATTTGTTTCAGTATGCCAACATGGTGCTACGCCAGCTAGCTTACCTATCAGCTGACTAGCTTGTCGACAGTATGGCGGGGAAGTGCAGGTTCAACAATCAGTAGCTTCAAATGGACAAATGCAAAATATGGCTTGTATGTTTTTGAGAGTAGAGTGGCTCGTTTGCAGTATTTGAAATATAACCAACATCATATATCGTGTTAAAAAAAACACCTTTTTAGTGGCAAAACTAAAAAATTTATTTTGGTCATAGAAGTTAAGCAAAAAGTTACGGAAAAGTCATTGAACACCATTGGTGAAAAAGTGTTTGAATTCTGCTTTTAACATCATTTTACATTGCAGCACATTTTAAAGCCATACCACATTGCCATAGCATTTTCTATACAGACAAAATTTGTTCTGTAAGTCTAGACTTCAGGTCAGTATCTTGATATGCAGCATTAAAAGGTTGCACATCATTGCAAAAACACAAAGATCTTACACAAGCGGAGGAGTTGCACTTCAGCTACACAACTGTCTGTGCAAATCTGGCCATTTCATACAGTGGAGATAATTCATACTGTGGTCTTGATGCTCTTTGGTCTAGAGACTATGAAGGCTGGAGGGAAACAGCTCAGATTTAATTTAAAACAACTGATCCAAAATGTCCATTATTGACTGCATTTATTTCTCCCAAGCCACATGATGGCAGCATGATAGCTTTTTTTTTCCTCTTTTGTTTTAATATTTTCATCATAGCACTTAATAACCGTTAATGACCATTAATGAGCCAGCAAACACGGTGCATCTTTGAAGGGCAGAGCAACCTGCTCACAAAAATGGTTAATGGTGTCACAAAACCCTGCTTCAGTCATACATATTTAAAAAAACAAATATCTTCACCTGAAACAAATCAACTTTTCAGCAGTCAGAGCTTTGAGATCGGTAAATAAGATTGTCTCACATTACCTCGCATTTTGGAGTTGTGAAATTGTACGTTTGAATCACAGAAAGTTGAATCAGTTCATCTGGATACAACGTTTATTGACAGAAACGTTTCATCACTCATCTAAGTGACCTCTTCAGTCTAAACTGACTGCAGGTATCCCTGCCCTTATAAACAATACAGTGGCATAACGACCGAAACCAATGACTGGTTTCATATGCAGATTGTTGTGACCATTGGTCCAATTGCATATGGAATCAATTGTAGGTTTGAACCTTGAGATTTGGGAGCCTCTCAGCTCTAACCAGCCCAAATGTGTGTGTGCGTGTGTGTGTGTGTGTGTGTGTGTGTGTGTGTGTGTGTGTGTGTGTGTGTGTGTGTGTGTGTGTGTGTGTGTGTGTGTGTGTGTGTGTGTGTGTGTGTGTGTGTGTGTGTGTGTGTGTGTGTGTGTATTTACAAAGACGTGTTTGACCACCCAGTGTCTCTGACTAACACTGCCTACCTAAACTGGTCATACAAAAGAGTTGAATCAAGTGCAACTGGACTTGATATATATCTGTGAAGACATTTCTCCTCTCATCCAAGAGGCTTCCTCAGTTTGTGCCTTTCTGACTAGACCAAGTTAGTCTGACTGGCTGGTGATGAGACTCAGATATTTATCCTCTTGGAATCGTTGTCAGAGCTATTGATGTCCATGGCTCTTTGTGTCCGGATGTTTACCAACGGCTGTCGCTAACAGCGCCATAGGTGTGAGTGGCTCTTTTGTGTACCGATGTTTGGCCGCGCCCGTCGTTATCGGAGCTATTGATATGCGTGGCTCTCCTGTGCTCCGATGTCCAGCCGCGCCCGTCGCCATCGGAGCTATTGATTTGCATTTGTTTAGCAGCGACAGTCGTTGGGGGTGATAGTTTCAACTTCATTATTCATTGGTCATGAGAGTCGTTGGAGCCGTTAGTGACCGACTGTTGTTCTTGGAGGCTAGGCTTCTTGAGTCTCCTGGGTAGAGATGAAAGGACGGCATTGTAAGTGGGAGATAGGTGGTGTTGCAGACCTCCTCCTCTGTTGAGGGATGGTTTTTCCAGTTTCACATAGATGGCTTCCTTCACCCCTCTTTCAAACCATCTATCTTCTCTGTCCAAAATGTGTACATTGCTGTCCTGGAAGGAGTGTGTCTTCTCCTTTAGGTGTAGATAGACTGCTGAGTCTTGTCCTGAGGAGTTTGGCCTTCTGTGTTGGGCCATCCATTTGTGTAGTGGTTGTTTGGTTTCTCCTATATATAGGTCAGTGCAATCCTCATTGCATTGTACAGCATACACCATATTGCTTTTTCGGGTGTGTGGTACACGGTCTTTGGGATGAACCAGTCTTTATCGGAGTGTGTTGCTGGGTTTGAAGTATACTGGGATGAGGTGTTTGTTGAAAATTCTCCTGAGTTTCTCGGAGACCCCAGAAACATACGGGATGACTATGTTACAGATGAATACAGACTGCTTCCATTTTCAAGCCCCCCAACCCCCCCCCGCACAATGTGATTACACACACACATGCGCAGTGGCGTAAGTTTAACTTGAACCATGGGGGGGACACATTTAGTGGGGGGTCAGGGGGTCCTCCCCCTGGAAATTTTGAGCATCACACATTTAATTTCCTGCATTCTGGTGAATTTGTATGCACCAATTTGCTCTTTTTCTACATCAATTTATTGTGGAAATGTCTTATTTATGTAAAAGAAAAACAACTTTCTACGTAATTCTCTCATCTTACTCTCTTTTTTGCACCAAAAAAGCACCGGATATCTTCTGTTACTTTCCTCTTGCTGATGTTGATGTTACACTTCTCTGGCTTGAGAACATGTATACAGATACATATTCCTGTTAAACAGGATAAAAAGAAATAATTAGGCAATGCAGTGTTTCCTGGTTCAGCGTTCCTCAGCTTTGTAAGGAAATCGCGAAGGTCTGTCAGTCCTTGGGGGGGAACAAAAGCACCACACTGCCACCTCCTGGCGAGGCTGAAACCTTACCAGTCCCTGTATTACAGCAAAGGGAGTATCACTGCCATAATGGCTCACAGTGGAATAAGAAGCATATTATTAATAAAATAATGATATAACCAAAGAAAATAAATAAACAACATAACAACATACATTACATGTGACCACACATATTGTGGGCGTCACACGCTCCCTGACAAAAAGAAATTGACTCCAGACATTTCCAAACTTCAAAACCCTCTACATTTTCGGAACACTAAAAGGTAAGTCTAAGGTAAGTATAAGGGCATGTGTGTGTGTGTGTGTGTGTGTGTGTGTATGTGTGTGTATGTGTGTGTGTCTCAGCAGCAAACGGGGTAAATGGGCATGTTTGGGTGTGGGTGTGTACCTATGTGTGTATGATTATCTGTATAAAATGGTGCTGCGTATTGCATAGGTGAGGTATGGGATATGGTAGCGCCTGGAGCGCTGTGTGGTAAGTCAATGGGTATGTCTGCATCTCCCAGACTGGCATCGATGGTGGTCCATAGGCCCCCACTGCATTGCAGGCTGTTTGGTAAGAGGGCTGGCCTAATGAATTGTATATCAGCATCCTGGTAGGCCTTCTTTCATGAGTGGATCGCCGAGCTTGTGGCTGACTAGCACAGTCATCATCAGGCTGCTCATTGATTGTTTGAGGGGCTACTGGCTCATCCTCTTGCTGCAGCACATCTTCCTGCTCACACTCCGTAGGTATTTGGTCTCCAGGTATGTGTCCTTCTTCCGTCCATTCCTCATTTGTGCTGTGTCGAGTTTCTCTGTCCTCTGTTACAGGCATGCTTCCTCTTCTTTCATTGACATGTATACCTCTTCTCGGTTCTCTTTCAGGTATGTGTGTCCTGGTTGGTTCAGATCTTTCAGTGGTTGTTGTGTGATGGGAGACCCTCTGAGGCCCTCGTACAGGCTGTGGTACTGTACTCTCCAGTCCTCTCCTTACTGGTATTCTCAGCCAGTATGTTGGTTCATCATCCGATGAGTCACTGCTTGGGTTCCATTCACTCTCGTTCCTTGTGTTTGGTTGACTGTTCCTTGTTCTCTGTCAGGGCTATGGTTCTCTGGATGGAGCAGGTAGGTGTCTGGGTAAGTTCCTCTTTCTTCCAGATGTGGATGTCAGTGACTGTCGGGGTAAGTCGACTGGTAGTTCATTGACAAGGTGGAGCAGGTTGCAGTGTAGTGTTCGTACTCTGTGCCCGTCTGTTTCTGAGGCCACTTTGTAGACTGGTCCATCAGCAATCCGCTCCTTCACCACATGAACTTTGTTTTCCCAGTAGGATCTTAGCTTCCCTGGCCCTCCTCTCTCACTCAGATTACGCACTAGGACACAGTCACCTGGTTCAAGCACAACACCCTTTGTGTGCTGGTCATAGTAGCTCTTTCCACGAGCACTTGACTGTTGACTGTTCTCAGAGACGAGTCTGTAAGCTTCCTTCATTCTTGAGGCCCACTTTTCTGCATAGCCTCTTGGAGAAGTGGTTTCCTCTTCAGTGGCCAATCCGAAGCTCATGTCCACAGGCAGACGTGGGTGACGGCCGTACATTAGATAGAAGGGCGAGAACCCAGTCGCTTCATGCCTGGTACAGTTATAGGCGTGGATGCCTTGTGGTAGGTGCTGTTTCCACCTTTCCTTTTCCTTCTCCTCCAGAGTCCTGAGCATTTGCAGCAGAGTCCGGTTGAATCTCTCAGCAGGATTTCCCTGGGGGTGGTAAGGGGTAGTCCTTGACTGACCCAGTCCACTCAGCTGTTGAAGAGTTTTGAAGAGCTCATTCTCAAATTCTCTTCCTTGGTCGTGGTGTAGTTTCCATGGGTAGCCAAACCGTGGGATGAAGTCATCAAACAGCTTCTCCGCAGCTGTCTTTCCGGACTTGTTTCTGGTGGCGTAGGCCTGAGCAAACCGGGTGAAATGGTCTACGACGACCAGGATGTACTCAAACCCTCCCTTGCTAGATTCCAAGTGAAGATAGTCGGTGGAGACGAGCTCTAGAGGTGAGCTGGTGGTAATGCTCTTCATGGGCGCTCTGATGTGTGAGACTGGTTTTTTCTGTTTTATGCAGGGGCACCTTCTTGTCACATAGGCCTCTACATCCTGCTTCATATACGGCCAGTAGAATCTGTCTCTCGCTAGGCCCAGTACTCTCTCAGTGCCCAGATGGCCCATGTCATCATGGAGGTGCTTCAAGACCAACAGCCGGTACTGGCCAGGTAGGACAAGTTGAGTCCTCTGGTTGGTTTTCCTGTATAGCAGGTCATCTTTGAGGTGCAGTTTCTCCCACTCGTGCAGAAGTTTCCTCGCCAGGCCACTCACTGCCCTTCTCATGTCAGCAGACAGGATGTTGCTGGTCTCTTTCAGTTTGATGATTTGACTGATGGCAGGATCTTCTCGCTGGGCTTTCACGAGTTCTTCATGGCCTATGGTCGGAAGCATTTCTGGGGGCTGCTCTGTGGCGCTATTTTGCGGCAGGTCCAGGGCAGCAACATAAGCAACATCCCGATGCATGGCAGCTCTGCTGCCTTCCCACGTCGCCAGGATAGTGTCCCTGGATAGTTCCTCTGTGCACAAGTCCACATAGCTGTTGATGTCGAATGGCAGTCTGGACAGCGTGTCTGCATCTACGTTTACCTTGCCTGGTCGATATTTGATCTCGAACCTGAAGTCTTCAAGCTCGCCAACCCATCGGTGGCCGACAGCGTTGAGCTTGGCTGTGCTCATCACATACGTTAACGGGTTGTTATCCATGTACACCAGGAAGTGGGGCGCGTAGAAGAGATAGTCCCGAAATTTCTCACAGATGGCCCACTTTAGCGCCAGAAACTCGAGCTTGCCTGAGTGGAGGTTGTAGTTTTGTTCTGCAGGCGTCACTGTTCTCGATCCATAGGCGATTACTCTGAGCTTCCCTCCTTGCCTTTGATAGAGCACAGCACCTAGCCCTTGTTCTGATGCGTCTGTGTGTAACACAAACGGGAGGTCGAAGTCTGGATAACCCAGAACTGGTGGTTTGGACAGCATGTGTATGAGCTGTTCTAGGGCTCTTTGGTGCTCTTCAGTCCACTGTATCGGGGTTCTGGATGGTAGCTGTGCCCCTTTCCCCTTCTTCTGCCTGGGTTGTGGCAGCCCGGTGGCCCAGCTCTTTGTTTGCAGGAGCTCATACATTGGCTTGCTGATCTTGGAGAAGTCTTGTATATATGTTCGATAGTAGCTGAGGAACCCCAGTAGCTTACGCACTTCTCCAACAGTGCGGGGGATTTTACCTCTCAGAGCCTGGATGGCTTCCAGATCCTTAGGGTCAAGCCGAACTCCATCAGCTGAGACCAGTCTTCCCACGTAGCGTACCTCCTTCTTGAAGAGCTCGCACTTGGTTGGCCTGAGCTTTACACCGTGGTGTTGGAGAGCTCTCAGGATGCGTCTCAGTGCCTCGACATGGTCTTCGAATGTCTTAGCATAGCAGAGGACGTCATCTAGGTAGGGGATG
Source organism: Lampris incognitus (assembly GCF_029633865.1). Classification (NCBI taxonomy): domain Eukaryota; kingdom Metazoa; phylum Chordata; class Actinopteri; order Lampriformes; family Lampridae; genus Lampris; species Lampris incognitus. Next base: position 126,973,537 of record NC_079211.1, read on the forward strand.
CAGCATTCATCTCTCAATGAGTTGAGCATTTCCTCCATGCTCCTTTGAAATGCAGCTGGGGCATTAGAGAGCCCAAAGGGGATGCGCACCCACTCATACAGGCCCCATGGAGTAATGAATGCTGTCATGTGTCATGATCCCTCCGCGATAAAGCCTTGATGATAGGCTTTGCCCTGATCCAGAACTGAGAACCAGCTGTATCCCCCAAGCGTGTCTATGAGATCCTGAATGCGTGGCAGGGGATGTCTGTCTGGGACTGTCTTTGGTTCAGGAGCCTGTAGTCAATGCACAGGCACAGGCTCCCATCCTTCTTGCGGACGCAGACCACTGGAGCTGAGTACGGGGATTTTGATTTTATGATCCACTTCTTTGCCAGTAAGTCCTGGATATACTCTTTGACTTCTTTGTATAGGGGCTTGGGAATTGATGTGTAGGACCGCTGTACTGGAATGTCATCCTTCAGGGTTATGCTCATTTGAAGGCTTGGGACACAGCCTATGTCATTGTCATCACGAGCAAATGCATTTGACTCCTCGTAGAGCATTTTCTTCACTAATGCTTGTTGTTCACTGTCTAGATGACTTACGTCGACAGGGGGGGGGTTCCATCGCTGAGGCTGTTCGGTTTGTTCTTTGTTCTCCCCACCAGCAACTGGTGAGTTGACATTGTTGATCTCGTTGCTGTCTGTCTGGTCTGTTTCCACTATCTTCTCGACTGGCTGGATGCTGCCTAACACTGTGAAGCTGTCCAGTGTGACATCCTGTTGAGTGTGGTTGTATACTGGGATCTCAACATAGGGCCATCTGGTGTGGTGAATCTCGACCAGACCATCACCAAGATCTAGATGTTCCAGTCTCAGGTCGGGATGGCTGACCTCAAACAGAGCTACTGGAAGGGTGAAATCAGCAGGCACTTTACATTTGATGCGGGCAACCTGACCTGGCTGGACGATGACATCATGACGACCAACCCTCACCCACACCTGGCCATGGGCGGGCTCCTGGGTTTGTACAAAGTTCACAATTGCCTCTGCTTTGTCATTTTCGATCTGCATGGCCTCTCTCAGCAGTTGAGCCACAACTTCAAGTCCACCCTCCTGTCCTAGGATGAGCTCTTGGATCACGTTGAAGCCCAGTATTGGTCTCAGAAGGCTCACACAGCTGACCAGGAAGGGTACTCTGATGGCGAGGTTGGGATCGTCGTTGCCAGGTAAGTTAAAGGTGAGTTCAACCCATCCATCTTATGGTATAGGCTCTCCATTCGCTGCAGTGAGATCCAGTTCACTGTCTCCCAGAAGCTCACAGAGAGGGCGCACTTCCTGTTGGGGTAAGTATCTTTGTTTCCATTGGCGGTCTATAATGCTCACTTGTGCGCCAGAGTCCAGGAGAGCAGTCACAGCATATCCACTCAGGTTGCATTTCAGTACACATTTCTCTCCAATGAGTTTGGCTACTCGCTGTGATGGTGACTTGACATTGGTTTGTGTATGAGAAGAGATGGGGAGGTTCTGATTTACCTGGGCTGGTGATGGTTTGTTGGTGACTGGGTGGGACTGGATACTAAAGTCGGTCACAGGTTGTCCCTTTTCCGTGACCGGGGGGCGTTTCCCGGTGGCTTGTTTGCTTTTAGACATCCCACTGCCCGGTGTCCCTCTTCTCCACAAGTGAAGCAATGGTTGCAGTTAGTCCGGCCACTGTCAATGCAGTTACGGCAGCCAAATGGCCTCTCTCTTCTAACCTGTCTAGCCAGTCTACTGGGACCTTGGCATACACACTGGGGCTGAGGCTCAGGTAGCGATGGCTTGGCTGCTGCTGTAGCATTTGATTGTAGGGAGTTTACTACCTTAGTCAGGGCCTGTACCTGAGCAGTCAGCTGATGAACTAGCTCATCTCTAGCAGTAGTATCTGTACTACTCTTTTCTGTGTTGGCCTCACTAGTGTTAACCTCACTACTCTGCGTGTGAGCTACTTTGGGGCGGGTGCTACGCACGCCCAAGCGTCGTTTTCTCTCACTCTCCTCACTAGTTGTCTTAGTAACTTGTTTTAGGAGTGCCTCATCTGTAACTGTAGGGTCTGAGAGGAGGGACTTTAACTCCCGCCTAATATCATCATGTTTCTTGCTCATACCCTGATAGATGGTACGAAGGAATACGTTCTGTGCTGTACGTGCCTCATACATAATATCTGCATCGGTCTGCCTAGACGTGAATATCACTTCCTGTTTGAGGCCTATCATTCTATAAAGAAACTGCTGTGGTGTTTCATGTTCGTGTTGTTTGGCATTCATTAAGTCCTGAAACAATTCAGTGCTACTTTTCTCTCCTAAGTGTGACTGTCATCATCTCATCTTTGCTGTCGAGCATCTCTTTGAAGTTGCCGGGTTTTATGATGCGAAACACTGCTCTGATGATTTCGTCTTCAGTGTGCTTCTCTTTCAGGCCTTGGTCAATCTGTTTACTGACATTGCTGTAGCTTATGTCGGATGCATTGTCCCCAATTTGTCCGCCATGGATTTTGAATTCCTTCCTCTGGAGGAGGGGGAGGTCTTTGAGAGCAATCATGCTTTCAGTGGCGTTCATGGAGTGTTGGTCAGTTCTTGAACGAGGTGACTGCATGACATGTGACTGCGGAACAGGTTACAGTCATCATCAGTGGGCTGATTGTCTGATATGTGTGGTGGGGTGAGTGAGACACTACCCTGGTTAAGCTTTTGGCACAACTCATCATAGCTAGATATCAACTTACTTAACTGTGATTCGATGACAGTTTCAGTGTGTATATCTGTGGCATGTGGGTTAGTGTGTGCAACATTAGCAACAGCAGCATCATCAGACACATTAACAGCTCTAACATTGCCCCCACCCTCTGTAGGGGGTGCACTCTGACCACACCCCTGAATTCTCTGGTCAATCATCTCTTTTAAGAAGAGTAACTGTGATACACCCTCGTCTTCCAACTCAAGCAAGCATTCACTGTCCATGTATGAACAGACATAGTTAACACAGCCCTCCTCATCATGTTTGTTCAACTTTAACTTAGCTTGGTCTTGGTCAGGTGCTCCTGGGATGTCAGACGCAAGCTCGAACAACTCCTCGGCAGACAGGCAGAACAGTCCCCTCTTTACCGACCACACCAGCTTCTTCCTCTCGTTTTCCGTCATTGTGAACAGTCTAGTGCACAGTCATCAGACGCCCTCGGCTCTCAAAGAAGTCCCTCGCTCTGGCCACAATCAGACACCCTGGATTTCCACAGCCCCTCGCTCCGATGACGTGACCCACTGGTCCACAGGTTCAGGATCACTGGATCAACAACTTCAACCACGTCGCTGATCCCGGCTCGAGCCCCCACAAATCTGTTACACTTCTCTGGCTTGAGAACATGTATACAGATAAGTATTCCTGTTAAACAGGATAAAAAGAAATAATTAGGCAATGCAGTGTTTCCTGGTTCAGCGTTCCTCAGCTTTGTAAGGAAATCGCGAAGGTCTGTCAGTCCTTGGGGGGGAACAAAAGCACCACACTGCCACCTCCTGGCGAGGCTGAAACCTTACCAGTCCCTGTATTACAGCAAAGGGAGTATCATTGCCATAATGGCTCACAGTGGAATAAGAAGCATATTATTAATAAAATAATGATATAACCAAAGAAAATAAATAAACAACATAACAACATACATTACATGTGACCACACATATTGTGGGAGTCACATTGATTCTGTGAATGAAAGTAGTAGATGCATTTGAACTAATATAATACCCTTGGCACAAATTGGTTTGTAGATGTACCTATTATGTTATCTCATGTGCCCGAAATTATCAGTTCAAGTTCATTTCAGCTAACATAAATGTCTAGGGGCTACTGTTACCAAGCGCTAGCTAGCTAGTTAGCTAGCTAGTTCGTGAGGGGGTCTGAACTGATAACCCCAAACACAAGTTATAAACTAGATAAGGCTATAATTCATCCGGGGAATATGCAAGAAAATCTAATTCAGAAACCCCAAAGGTAAGAAAGGGTGGTGTACTGGGCTAGACAAGCAAGCTGGCTAGCTACGTTACTTACACTCACTTACACTATCATTCATGCGCTGGTCTCCTGGTTGTCAGGAGCAACTGCAAGACAGCAACGAGGTCGGCAATCCCAGTGGCAAGGTTAAAATGGTATGGTCCAAGCATAGGGGTGTATGAAATCGTTGGAAAACAAGTATGAATGACATTTTAAGTAGTTCGACTCTCTGTGTTGTTATTTTACCTTTTTTGGCGAGGGAGTTAACATCATTCATGATATATTTTTTGGGGGGGACAAATTCACCTCTTCTTAATATTGAGGGGGCATGTCCCCCTGACCCCCCATAAGTTACGCCTGTACACATGCATACACACATACATGGTACAGCATTCCTGTTCCAAGAATGCTGCACACAAAAGAACCAGTATGTAGTAACTAAAAACTGTGGCTGGCAGAAAATATTGATACACTGTCCCTGAGGGACAGGGACAGTGCCTCATTTTCACCAATTTATTTTGGCCAGCAAAACATGCTAACGTTTCGGCCTACTGCTACAGGCCTTCATCAGAGCATGTCGAATCATAATGTGTTGGATTGTCACACTTGTATTGTGATACAAATTGTATCACCAAAGTCTTGCTAATACACAGCCTTACTAAAAGCAAGAAGAATAAAAATCAACTACATCACAACAGTTAAATATACTACAACCATGTGCTGCTTTTTATTTTACCCAGTTAAACTCATTCCATCAGTACCATCTTTACATGTGTCAGCCACTCTGGAAAACCTGCAACAGTCCCTGTGGTTCAGCATTCCCCCTTCATACTAAGAAGATGCAGAGATCAGTCAATCAATAAATCAATCAATCAAGTTGCATTTTATAGCGATGACACTTTCCTAAGAAATGTAAAAAATAATAAATGCGTCAAAAGGATAAGAATGATTGAATTGCATCAAATGAAATACATGATCCTTATCTGCTAATACATATTTTGTTACATGCATGAGTTGGGTAGAGATCAAACAGAATGATATCAAAGGTTAACAATAATAATGAGTGACATCAATGAATATTGAACAATGTTTATATTATTGTAAACTACTAATAAGATAGTTTACATTATGAATGCCCCGATTACGCGTCTGACAGGATGCGTAATCAGGGCAGGCGAGGCTAACTGCTAGCCCATGCAGACCAGCGGTTCCAACAGTCATCCTGGTTGTCATTTGTTCCCTTGAACAGTGATTTTTTTTATATATATGTGTTAGTTTGAATATTTGTGTTCTTGTAGTTCTTGAATGTGTTTTTGTCTCTATGTTGCACTGCTGTGGGCTGGGGAAACGGCATTTCGTTTCACTTCATGTGCACAAGTACATGAGGCGAAATGACAAAGTGTTCCTGATTATATATGAATAACAGGTGAACACATAATGGATGGTATATGATAATAAAACAAAACAATTATAATGTTTTTTATTCTTTTCACTGGATGAACCAATGAATGCTGAAAAAATGGCAACACAAAAAACTTTTTGACTGGCAATAGAAATGATTAAATGGAGAGGAATAAACACAACTGTAAATGACTAATAAAATGATGATGAAATTATTGAACGAATAAATGAGTGATTGTCTTCGGAGTAAATGCCTTCAGATAAATACCTGCAAAATAAACAATTTCCTACAAAAATGAATAAAAGGAAACTTCAGATTTCAGATTGATTTTATTTCAAACATGCCAAAATAACAAAATAAAATGCACAGGCAGGAATACAAGAACAAATGGAAATAATAGGGAACATTTTTTGCAAACTCTCTGTAACAACACAAGTAATAACTGGACCATGTTCAAAAACGGCGTAGGATGAAGTAAAGAACATTTCTGGTCCTACTCCTTTCTTATACTTTATCAATCAAATCAAAACAAAACAAAACTTTCAAGACAAAACAAAAGTGGAAAAAAGAAAAGAAAAGCCAATGCATAGAGATCAAAATAAGCAAAACAGTACAAGTCAAACAAGGCACCTTACACGTCATGTATCATGTCATGTTATTCCAGTCCACCTCTTTGTTCATCCATCCTATATCTATTCAATATGTTATTTTTAAAGAGTTGCTTAAACTTACTTATTGATGTACACATCTTCATTTCTTTAAACTTACTTATTGATGTACACATCTTAACTTAACAAACATCTAGCTATATGAATAAATTATATCAGTAAATATAAAATGAGTACGTGTGAATAAATCGGTAAACATTTGTATGAATAAATGAGAAAATTATAACTAATGAATGAATCTGTAATAAAATATAGTCAGTACTTGATGTTCTAAACAAATACAGAATGACTGCAGTAATGAAAGCAAAACCTCAAACTTATGAATAAGAAAACAAGAAAACCTTAACAAAACATTCAATACTAATACAATACTAATATGGCCCGGATGTGACCTGATTTTACCTTTCCTTAGGTCTTGAATGTTTGAAGTATAGCAACTTTAGCAATTTGTCACAACAGTTGTGCTAGGCTCATAAAATAAATACAAATTGCATGCATTTCCATCAGATCATATATCCATACGTCAACACCTGTGACAAAGATGAAGGAACAGCTGATCATGTGATTAGATTCCATTCTTCTTTCTTTTTTAACCTGTGCTGTTAGCAGGCTTGGCATACAACACGGGGAATTTGTATGCCAGTGTGTCCTGGACAGAGTTAATCTGCAAGTGGAGTTCAGATTCTCCACCTGCAAAGTCAATCTTTATTGATTATCAGCAACCGCTTATAATAACGCTATCCTTTCAATGATCTGTGGGATGACAAGAGCACAGGGTTTTTGTTGTACGTTTATAGCCGCCACCAGTCCCCCTCTAACACATATCTGATCATCCAATCAAACTGAACAACATCACTTCTCCAAGAGGGGTCAGTCACCACAAGGAAACTTAAGCCCTGTTTTTATGGGACTAGTATCCTGGGGACCTCTAGTAGTTTGTAATAATTGCGGAGGTCGTCTATGATCTTAATCTCATGCGAATTGGCCATGTCCTTAATTTGTAAAGTGAAAATTCCAGCACAAATTACCTACCATATTTCAGCAAACACAGGGGTCATCTGATAATATTAGTCCTGTGCGAATTGTCATCTCAGTAATTTGGGTTCGTATTTCTTTTAGGAAGGTTTTTTCTTTTCTTCGCACCTTTTTTCTGCCTCTTGCCCGAAAATTATGGAGCCTGCAGTGGAAATTATTGAATGAACGTTTTGACAGCGTTTTGGTTCAAATTCAGGAGGTTCATCTTGCTACACAGCATGGAGACCCATTCCCAGAAAGAGTAAGCTCAAATCCATCAGAAGAGCGAAATCTCAAAAGATGATGAGATGGATGACATGCATGGCAGTATGCGATAAGGAACATAGAACTATTTGACGTCCAAGACGTGGTTGCAGAGGAAACTAGTGTACAGGATGTCCGTAAATTTGAGTAAAATAAAGTTGGCTTATCCCATACAAATGCATGGGATAAGCAGAAAACACAGATGTGGGGGGGGGGGGTAAATTTCTAAATGACATGAGGTCCCCAGGTAATACTACTCCCGTATGAATGGGACGTTAGAAACAGATGCTGACATGTGCTGCACAGCACATAATTAAACCAATGGATAGCAGTTATTGTGATAAAGGAGAAGAGAAGAAAAAAAGGGGGGGAAGACCAGGATGAAGGATGTAATCCAGAGTGTGTTAAAGGGAGTCTGTGAGGCAGATGCTAGTTGTGTATGTGCGTATAACATGTCCACCTTGGTGTATATGAAGTGTGTATGTGAAGTGTGTATGTGAGTGCATGGGATTAACCCCATTAAATCCTGGTGTCTGAGATCCACGACTTACCGTAGTGCCTCCGAGCAGCAGACAGGCTCTGCAACCACCCACAGGTCCTGCAGTCATGCAGACACTGCACAGCTAAGAGAGCAGCTGGAGCCTAAACAACTCTGACCCCAGAGGAACACCGAGTCCACAGGGGGGCCAGCAGCGCACAGAACAACAGCCCCGCACGCCCCCAAGGAACACAAACCAGTACCCAAAAGCACAAACCGAGCTCACAACTCCGAGGCACACTCCTACCTCTAATCCCAAGGCACAAGGCACAGCCGCAGGTGTGGGATCCGAGCTGCAGATGGCAAGCAGAGATCGCTGGCCCATGGACCAGGGCCCTCTGCATCGCTGCCAGATAGATGCCTCATCTGGCTGCACACAACGAGCATCAACCATGTAGCCAAATACACCCAACCCAGGCCATCTGATGCCCCCCCCCCCCACTTCCGGGTATTGCCGTCAGGTGGCCTGACTTTTTTCTTTTTTTTTTAACAAATGTTTTCCCATCACCCATTTTGTGCAAAACAATTTTTCCCTGTGGGGACAATAAAAGAAATTGCCTCACGTAAACTCTTAACGACAAAAGCAAAATGCAGCTCAAGCGAGTGTAAAAACTTTTTTTGCCATATTGAGGCGGTTTTAGTGAGGCGGTTTTCATGAATTTTGCCTTATTAGCTAATTCATAATGTGCATAAAAATGTGTTGGATTTCTGTCAAGCATTTGGCATTGACGACCTCATTCAGAGCAAACTGCACCATCCTGTGAGCATTTGGGATAACCCCAGCATCTTTCCTAGGTACACTCTTTTAACAGGAGATACTGCTGTTGTGGAAAATGTGTTGGTTGTTGTAGAGGTCAAATCTGTGCCCTTTTTTAGATTTAGGATTATCTCTATGTGCTGTCTTGCTCTCTGGGTCACCTTACCACCTGTAGTTATACCCACTCTTTGTGTGGTTACGCTTGGGAAAAAAAAGTGTTTTACAAGGAAATTGTTGCTTCAGTAGAAACATGTTCTCTTGAAAAAGATTTCAATCTCAGTGGGGCATATATATATATATATATATATATATATATATATATATATATATATATATACGTATATATGTGTGTGTGTGTATATATATATATATATATATATATATATATATATATATATATATATATATATATATATATATATATATATATATAATGTAGTAAGTACAGGTTACCCTGTTTTCAGCTAGAAAAGTGCTATAAAAAATGCAACTTGATGTATACTATATCCCTCACCCTTTTTCGGGTGGTGTGTGTCTTCCTCAAGCTTGGATCCTCTACCAGAGGGCCTGGGAGTTCAAGGGTTCTGTGCAGTATCTTAACTGTTCCCAGGACTGCACTCTTTTGGAAAGAGACCTCAGATGTTGTTCCTGGAATATGCTGGGGAACCAATATATATATATATATATATATATATATATATATAAACGTGTGTAATAGAGTAATTCTGCTGATTAGGTGAATCCATGTGGTGCAGTGCGTGGGTGGAGAGGTCAGCACTCTTCTTTAATGCCAGACTATTCTGTGTGGGTGGAAGCAGAGAGAGAGAGAAAGAGAGAGAGAATTTGATTTTACAACAGCTTTTTAACAAGAAAACAAACTTTAACAACAGGCACTCCTTTACATTAACATGCACAAAAAAAGTTTCAACTTCCATCATTGAACCAAGATCAATTCACCATTACACAGTTCTTTTTTTCCTTTTTTTTTTTTTATCAAAAACTACAATAAAACAAATTCATTCAAAAACAGAAACTTGGGCATCCGGGCAGAATAGCGGTCTATTCCGTTGCCTACCAACATGGGGATCACCAGTTCAAATCCCCGTGTTACCTCTGGCTTGGTCGGGCATCCCTACAGACGCGTTTGGCCGTGTCTGCAGGTGGGAAGCTGGATGTGGGTATGTATCCTGGTTGCTGCACTAGTGCCTCCTCTGGTCGTTCAGGGCACCTGTTCGGGGGGGGGACTGGGGGGAATAGCATGATCCTCCCACGTGCTATATCCCCTGGCGGAACTCCTCACTGTCAGGTGAAAAGAAGCGGCTGGCGACTCCATGTGTATTGGAGGAAGCATGTCGTAGTCTGCAGCCCTCCCCGGATCAGCAGAGGGGGTGGAGCAGCAGCTGGGATGGCTCGGAGAATGGGGTAATTGGCCGGTTACAATTGGGGAGAAAAAGGGGGAAGAAAAAAAAACTCTGATATTCAGAACCAAAGAATTCTCTCTGACTGAACACAGCACATCTTGCAACACCCCAAGTGTTCACAAAAACTTGTCTTTTTTCTTCAGTCAATAAAACCAAACTCTACTCTTAGCCAAGCTGTCAGCAGCCCAGTCAGCATCAGAACCAGGTCTTCTGATCCCTCGCCCCTCACATGTTTGTTTTTTTTCCCTGTTTTTCAAATAGCTAATTTGGTCAGTCCTGAAATGAAATTCATTAATTTGTGTACAGATTTTTTTCTTTGCAGAGTAGTGTGGACCATAGATAAAAAGACAAAAAAGAAAATCTTTCTCCTAAGCCCTAAAACCATTTCTGTCATAGGCTAAATAGTATGACCACTCTGGAACACTGGATAAACAGATATATTGTTTCTGTCTGCAAGCAGAAAGGACAGCCGTCCCCTGTGCCAGGATTGAGGTGCACCAGATACAGATGCCTGTTTATAGCTATGGCCCCATGTACAATCCTCCACTGGAGGTCACCTGTCTGTTTTTTAACAGGGGGTTTGTACAGGGACCACCAACAGCCCCTCGGTGATGATCGCACAACAAAAAACTCAGTCCACCTCGACACCTTCACCCCTGCCAGGGAGCGTAAGTTTGAGACCTTCACACTGATATAATAGGCTGCTTTTTTCCCAAGAGTCTCAAAGTCTCCCAACACTAGGGTCTTTAGAGACAGCAGGATGTCCTCCTTATCTAGCCACTGTCCTACAGCAGGAGAGACAGACAGGGAAGGAAAGACATACTCATATTCATCATCCCATTGGTCAGAGTACGATCTTCAGCAAATGTTCGGAGGGCCTCTGGCAGGGAAGCACAGACCTCCTCCACCAGCCTGAGCAGCAGTCTATTGGACCTGATGTTGAGTAGTTCAGCTAGATGGGTGATGGATATCTTCATGAGATGACCCAGCTTAACGCAGCCAGCCTCTCTCAGTCTGGATCTCAGGCTAACAGAAGACAAAACTTGAGGTGATGAAACTGTTTCCAAACAAGGGCTCCTCAAAGAGCCACATCCCTGGTGTCATCACAGCTTCCCGGTGGAATGTTAAAACCTGCCACACCCGTAAGACTGATAAAAAGGTGTCAGACCAGTTAAATCCATGGACTGGACTGAAGCAGGAACAAGTGTTTGTCATAGCCTAGGCGTCAAGTCCTCCTTAGCAGCAAACAGGTAGTATCCAAGCTGTAAAGCAGTCTCTGAGCTGTCTGCAGCCTAAAGGCTGTGATCCGTGATTCGATGTCTACCAAGCCCTGTCCTCCCTCCTGTACCAGCAGGTACAGCATCGCTGATCTCAGCCAGTGATGCCCTGACCAGAATAAATCTGTAGCTGCCCTCTGAATTCCTTCAATCAGGCCCCTTGGTGGAGGTAAGACTATCAATTTGTGCCAAAGGGTGGAGGCAACCAAGTTATTGATGATCAGGACCCTTCCCCTATAAGAAAGCTGAGGTACCAGCCATTTCCATTTAGACAGTCTGGCACACACTCTCTCCATAGAACCTTTCGAGTTCTTCCTTTGAAACTCCTCTGTTCCCAGAAAAACATCCGAAATTTCCATGCCATGCCTTCCCCATCTGAGGTTTCCTGGTAACTTTGGCCTGTCCTTGTCTGCCCACTGCCCAGCCTGCAGAGCTTCACTTTTTTTCCCAGTTCACTTTTGCTGATGATGCCCTTTTATACATGTCTAAACTACTACCCAGGAACCCCACATCTCTCTGGATGTGAGGGGTGCGGAGGCAACGGTTGTCGCATAAGTCCCAATAGTCTGGATCTTAATTTATTCAGAAGAGGCTCAATAGCTAAAGAGTATAACTGTCCAGAGATAGAACATCCTTTCTTATGCCTCTCTGAACCTGTTTTGGACAGCTCAGCCCACCATCTACTTTCACCAAATGGAAAGCTTCCATATACAATAAACCCAGCAGTGACACAAAACCATCTCCAAAACCAAAAGCTCTTAAAGTGGGAAAAAGAAAACCATGGTCAAACCTATCAAACGCTTTCTCCTGAACTAATGACATTGGAAAGATTTTTTTTTAGCATTGAAACACTGAAACAACTTTTTGAAACATTGAAACAGTTTTTAAAATATTCACACTGCATTTTAACAGATGTATTAGTTAAACTTAGCAAATCCCCCTTGCCAGATTCCTCTTTCTCCTTGAGTCTTTTTCGCTCCAAAAAAAAAAATTAATGGGCTCCATTTTTAGCAATCTATTTACATGACTTTTTAAATGTGTCACTGATTGACTGACTGACTGAATAATAATAATAAGTTACACCATTGGTCAGCATTGTGTCACCCTTTCCTATATCCATCGTTTCAAATTAAAAGCCCTCTCATTTTTTATACAAGGTCCAGCCATATAGTCTTGTTTTCAGTGTTGTTCACCTTTCTCCCACTTGACTACGGCTGCATCATCACAGAAAACTCTACTGTGATTGGCGCATTGCGGCTTGTGGAATGTGGGACAGCAGGGGAAAAAAGATTACGGCAGGTTGTAATCTTTACTCGCACACTATGCTCATAAATTGTTTTTCGATTCGCACGTTTCTCTTTTTAAGGGCAAATGTGAGTGAAATACTCACTCTGTAGAGACCTGATTCTGCACCACATCCATTCACCCAACCAATACTACACTCCATATACACACTGCACTACATGCACCCCCACTGTATACACACAATCCCATACCCCCCAATAGCACATTCATCACCCACTCAAACTAATTAATTCTTGGTGGTGCGCATGAACATACACACATGCATACCACATTGTCTGCAGCTTATTTGCTAAAACACACAAACACACAATACTTTACAGCTGCCCACACTCTCCTATGCTACTATGCTTACTGCACCCTTTGACTGCATACACACTACATTACCCTCGCTTTGCTTCTGTCAAGTCTTCCCTCACATACAACAGAGCAACTGACTTTCAAAGACTTCCGCCCATGCGCATAAACACGTGCACGTGCGCACACACACAAACACACACATAGCGCCAAACCTGCTCAGAAGTGGTCACAATGTTAAGGGAATACCCCATTTTGAACAGCATCACCCTGTTGCAAAGTGTATCAATACTGACAATTCATAACAATTAATGGCCCTGATGAGTAATATATTATGAATATGTTTGCATGTATCATTGGAGAGATGCACTATATGGCCAAAATTATGTGGACACCCTCTAATGAGTGGATTTGGCTATTTCAGCCAAATCCATTGCTGACAAATGCATAAAATCAAATGTACAGCCATGTAGTCTCTATAGACAAACATTGGCAGTAGAATGGGTTGTACTGGAGAGCTCAGTGACTTTCAACATGGCACTGTCATAGGGTGCCACCTTTCCAACAACTCAGTCAAATTTCTGCCCCGGTCAACTGTAAGTATGTTATTGTGAAGTGAAAACGTCTCAGAGCAACTACAGCCCAGCTGTGAAGTGATAGGATGCACAAGACCACAGAATGGCGCTGCTGAAGCATAGCACATAAAAATCTTCTGTCCTTGTTTGCAACACTCACTAATGAGTTCCAAACTGCCTCTGGAAGCAATATCAGCACAATAACTATTTGTCAGGTTCTTCATGAAATGGGTGTCCATGACTGAGCAGCAGCACACAAGCCCAAGATCATCATATGCAATGCTAGGCGTCGGCTGGAGTGATGTATAGCACACCGCCATTGGACTCTGAAGCAGTGGAAATACATTCTCTGGAGTGGTGAATCACACTTAACTATCTAGCAGTCTGACAGACAATCTGGGTTTGGCAGATGCCAGGTGAACACTACCTTCCTGAATGTATAGTGCCAACTGTAAAGTTTGGTGGAGGAGAAATAATGGTCTCCGACTATTTTTCATGGTTTGAGCTTGGCCCCTAGTACCAGTGAAGGGAAATCTTATTGCTACAGCATACAATTACATTCTAGTAAACTGTGTGTAACCGTTTGGGGGAGGCACTTTTCCCCCCTTTTTCTCCCCAATTTTACTTGTCCAATTACCCCACTCTTCCGAGCCGTCCAAATCGCTGCTCCACCTCCTCTGCCGATCCGGGGAGGGCTGCAGACTACCACATGCGTCCTCTGATACATGTGGAATCGCCAGCCGCTTCTTTTCACCTGAAAGTGAGGAGTTTCACCAGGGGAATGTAGCACGTGGGAGGATCGCGCTATTCCCTCCAGTTCCCTCTCCCCCCAAACAGGTGCCCCGACTGACCAGAGGAGGCACTAGTGCAGCAACCAGGACACATACTCACATCTGGCTTCCCACCCGACTGGTCAGGACCCGACCAAGCCAGAGGTAACATGGAGTTTCAAACCGATGATCCACGTATTGGTAAGGAATAATAGACTGCCGTGCTACCTGGACGTGGGAAGGCACTTCTTATTTCAGCATCACAGTGCTCCTGTGAAAAGAACAATTTCCATAAAGAAATAGTTTGCCGAATATGGTGTGGAAGAACCTGACTTTTATGTGCAAATTCGGCCATTTATTTCGTTGGGGATAATTCAAACTGTGGGCTTGATACTCTTGGGTTCAGGGACTATAAAGACTAGAGGGAATCACCTCGGATCTCCTGTAAAATGTCTAATCAGGAACCTCCATAATAATTGCATTGATTTTTCTCAAGCCACTTGGTGGAAATGCAAGGTCAAAATTGTTGTTGTTGTCCTCTGCTAATTTGACCCACAGTAAGAAACAATTTTGCAACTGTTTGAAAACAGATCAGCTGACATACAACTGATGATGGGAACTGAATTGATTGCCAAATCAAATCAGTGCACAGTTGCATGAAAAATCTCAAGATGTCAGACTTAAGTGTATCCCTTTGGGCAAGATATTCACTGAGGCAAGGGAATTCATTTGGGGCATTGCAACAGACTTCTTGTCTATTCCTCTTTCCCAGGATATAGTTTGCATTTCTCGATACTATTTGTCATATCACAGCTATCGGACAAGTGGGTGTTATAGTTGCACTCTGAATTTGTGTATGTTAAATACATCATCAGTGACAGATTGAGGTTTTTTGCATGTGGAACTTTTCAAAGTTATCAATAATTGAAGGACCAATGGCAGTGCCTTGGTCCGTTTTGTTGGGTGTTCAATATCTGGCTTGAGTATGGTAGTAATACGAAGAATAGATTGACAGTCGAACCTATATTCTCTTAAAAGATGTGCATTGCACATGTTCTCCAAAGGATTATTCCTATTGCAAAAAAACGTTAGCCATAGGGTTTAATGCTTGCTAAATAATCAACTGCTAAGGGACCTTCCCTTACTATTTTAAGAGTAAAATGGTTATTAAAAACTTTGTTGCAACACATAACCGAACTTAAAGGAATACTTAAGTAATTTTGGGTTATTACTAAGTGATTGGCATAAATTCCTTAAGGTTACCTTAAGATGTTTTCATGCAACACATTTTGCATTTAAGGTTTCCTTGCACTGATTTTTTTTTTTAGGGTTTTCCGGTATTTGTTCAACCATTCACAGAATATTAGATGATGTAATTTTATTAGAGAAAGCAGATTGGTCTTCTGAAACTGTTTGTGTTGGCAACCAGGAAAATAGTTTCTCAATGATCTTCAGTCATATTTTCAGAATAACAGCAGTTCTAATATTTTGGGGTAATTTTACATTAACAAACCTTCTGTTTAAAAATATATTCATCTGGAAATATGATTCTCATTAAACTGGTTCTTTGACATAACTTCTTTTATAAACACATTATGCTCCAAACAATATGGTTTCCTTGAAATAGTGCTTCGTGTAAGAAATATCATGATTTCTACAATATAAGCAATAAAAAAAATGCTCTGAAATGAATGAAAATTGAGAATCTGGGGCCATATTCCATAAACTTCCTAACTTGCAGAGCTTATCTCAACTGTTTTGTAACTAGAGGTAGGACCTAATTTGGGGGGGGGGGCATTACAGATGAACAGTTCCTAAGACAATGTTCCTATCCTAATTCAAGGTAGGAAAAGTGTTTTACACAAGCATCCTTGTGTAAAACACTTGCATACACTTATGTATGTAAAAAACATACGTAAGCACCCAACTTTCCAAAATCTTAAATAAACTCTCCTAACTTTAGGCGAACCATTAAGCTGTCCTAACTCATTTTTCCACCAGGTAGTGTTAGCTACCTTGTTTTATACGTATGGCTGCTCTTTTATTGCTTTTACACAACCAACGAAATGTCAACAGGTGGAACTTATTCACTGAGAAGCTTATGGTAGACCTTAACGATGTGTTGCGGTTTGATGCCAAAATGTTTGTTAGAAGAGACAGACTACCCCGGGCCATAATCCTGCAGTTAATCAACCAACTACAACCAGCTTTGGAGAGGCCGACCTGGTGACATGGGGCTCTCACAGTTGTGGTGCACTGACAAATGCACTTCGTTTTTTTTGCAAAAGGAGATTTTCAAAGTGAAGTGGCTGACATAGCAAAAAAAAAAAACTTTTTTTAAAGTATATATTTTTATATATATATATATGAATATAATCTGTCTTGAAGTTAAATGCCCGTCATTGTTTTTGCTCTACGTTTCAATGAGAAAAACCGATGATTACAAAGTTGTTTAGCTCGGCGAGATGAGAAAAGTAGCATTGGTTGCTCGGTAACAGACATAAAAGTTAAGTGATTTTGGATTGAGTATTTAGGATTTTGTAACCTGAGATACGATAGGCTGAAGTAAGATAAGATAGGATTTCTAAAGTCAGTTAGGATTTGCTTCTGTAACACCAAATTGGGAAAAATCCTATCTTAGACTCTTCCTAACTTAAGACTTAATATATTCAGTTTTTGTAATATGGGCCCTGCACTTTAACTGTTTGATTTCAAATCTTGTGTGTTGAGGTGCTGTACAATATAGAGCCACTTGAAGAAAAAAATATTTCTTATAGATGGCGCTGTAGCTTTCTGAAAACAAACTAAATAGTTAAATACACCTTGAGTTGATTTTCGTTTTTATTCCTACAGGTAAGATGACCACGTACCCACAGCTGGACCAGGAGATAGACTTCTTGTCCACCATCATCAGTGAACAGCGTGAAACAGAGTCCAGACTACCAGGTATTAACCAGTTACAGGGCGTCATCACAGCAGAAATTAGGAGGAGGGAAAAAAGTGCACATCAGCTAACTAGAACCCAGTACCTCACAGAGAAAAGAAATGAAGGAAACAGTCCAAATGAGGGAAAACTGAATGAAGGAAAAACTAAGTAACTGAAAAGTAGTAAAAGGAAAAGGTCCAAACTGATGCACAATATGCCTCAGAATTGTTTTGTTTGTGATTCAGTGAGGAGCCTCATCAAGCATTTTCAGCCACATTTTGTGAGATCAACAATAATCTGAAATTATTGTGATAATCAGTTTTTTGTTTTTCAAATGGACAGCTACTGTACATATAAAACTCTGTACCAGCAAACTATGGCAATATTAATTCAAAATGACTTTATTTTTTTCCTTTTTAGCTCTGCTTGCTAACCCCAAAGAGGAAGAGCTTCATGTAGCACAACCCAGCCACAAGCCAACCACAGAGCAGCCAATGATTCAGAGTGCCCTGTCCACCACCACAAACCACACGCCAGCCATTTTTAGCGACCCCATGATCATTCCCTACCCCTCTAGCGATCATTTTTTCATCAGTAAGTCACTTCTCCATAATGGGATGCCTAACTTTAACAGACCTCTGAAGTGTTGTCGTCATTTCAGGTCTTCCCTTTTTACACTTGACGCAAAAACTGGTCCCGAGTAGATGTGATACCTGTTATCCAATGTAGTCAAAACACATAAAAATTCAAGTGAAAACGGATCCAAGTTACATTGAAGGATTTAAATCTGATTCGGATTTAAAGACAGTTTTCATGCTGAGTGTAAACAGGATCTAAGACTTAAATCGGATCCATTTATTCTTTACTTAGTGCAAAGATGAATGGATTTTTAGGATCCTGTTTGCCAATTATCCTGCATCAGTCTACATTTAAAATATATTCCGTTATATAAGTAGAAATTAAATGAAATAAATATGAAATGATATAAAATTATGTCCATAGGGTTAGTGGTTGTGTCGGGAGGGGCATCCGATGTAAAATTTTGCCAAATCATTATGCGGATTGACAAGACCATACCGGATCGGTCAAGGCCCGGGTTAACAATGACCACCATCGGTGCTGACCCCTGGAAACACTGGAAACAGGGAAAAAGCCGAAAGAAGAAGATATAAGTAGAAATGATGTGACGAGGTTATTACATATTTCAACATGTTCGTAAATGTTTAAGTATTATTTTGCTAACCATGATGTATATGTTGCATCATCAGGCTGTGAGAGGGATCACTAGTAGTGTCATGTACATGCCACCCGGTTGGCGTTAGGGGGATATATAGCTTATGCTAAGCTGACAGTTGCTAGTGATTTCATGATGCAGCTTCAAAACTGATCACAATCCACCTCAATTAATCTAGAAATGCACAAGAGCTCAATCCTAAAAAGTGAAGAGTCAATACTAGTCTTGGACAGTTAAAGGCATGTTTGCAGCCCTATGCATTTTTACATTGGACTGAAACAGGGTTAGATCAGGACTGTCTTATGTGGACATGAAATTTAAGTTGCGATGCAGAGATCTATGTAGTGTTGGTGCCGTACTCATCTGTTTACATGTTGTCATTCAAAGAAAAAATCAGTTAAATGCAAATTTGCTTGTTCCACAAGAATGTCTATTTCAGGTGGGTTTAACAGAAAACAAAAATAATACAATAAAACCATGTAACATTAAAGCACAACCTGGAAACAAATATCCACAGTGGACAAACGTCAGTTTTTGATGCCAGAAAGCTGAATAGCATTAAAAGCTTGCACATCATTGCATACTGCAAAGTTCTACATAGCCAGATGATGCAAATAAATCAATTATATTTGTAGGTAATAGATCAGAGTTTATAGATCCAAAGAATCACCCTGAGAGCAACAACTGCAACCTTTTTCTCAAGAAGGAATTTGATTATACTTTTTATCTGAAAGGTGCATCTTACTATTTCTGAAGAATTTCATTTTGAGGAATTTTGTTTTTCCATAAAGGAAAGAAATGTCAGCAATACCAGGAAGCTATTTAAAAACTTGATAATTTAAGTCGAGGTTTCCTGAAACTGGTTAACGTTTAGTAAATGGCCTCCATTGTCTGAATTAGATCATAATATGGCCTCCAAATCTCGAGACAGACCCATAATTTACCATGGAGCTGTGAAGAACAGAGCTAGTGTGCTTCCTTTAATAAGTTCTGGCACACTCAATGCTGTTCTGACCTGATGATTTGGGGCCCCTGTTTACTGCCGCCGACTGTATAAATGTGCTCCACTTTCATCATTTCAGTGTTCTTAGTCAACAGTCATTCTCCTTGTGCTCTTTGCACTTTCCTTAAATACTCCTAACTTTTGTGTTTTTGAAACCTTTTTGGTTGAGGATCGTGTGTTTTTGTGACAGGATGGGGGTTGCACGTCGTTCTTTTGTACTGACTGTCTATATGTATCTCCTCTCAGTCCTCAGCAGCGTGTTTGCTGGAGCAGGGTCTTTGGCTCTGGTTGTCGCTGGAGTCTGCTGGGTCAGGTAAGAAACATCTCCTTTTCTATCTACTATGCGGGACATTCTACTGAGTTGGTGTAAACTGTTGTCCCACAAGCAAAAACAAGTTCAAAAAGCATTTAAGTATGCAAATCTTAGATGTTTACTAAGATCCTTATTATCTATTGAAACCCAAAATAATATTTGAGATAGCAGTAAGCTTAGTATATATCAAATTATAATTTATAGGGTACTTTCAATTGGGAGGTGGCTGTCCTAAACCGTAACCCCTAAATTTCAACTTATGAAAATGATACTGAAATAATTCTTACACATTTTTCCATTACACTGGACAAATTTTTTCAAACGTTTTGCTTCAAGAAAAAAAATTAGAGATTATGGTAGACAGTGTCAAGCTAAACACAATTTTACTTTTCAGATTTGCTGTATCACATAGGAATTTGGAGAAACATTAAAATAACTTTTGTTGAATTTAACATGCTTAATCGCATAATGATGCTGACACATTGTGTTAGTTCAGCTGAGGTTAAAATGTTTACAGCTGATTTTCTTTTGTGCTCAGCATCTGGTGCCTCTCGTGTAAGTATCCAACAATAGTCGGCCAGCATTGATGGATTCCAGTTACCCTGATAGTTCTTTTCCATGGTCACAATGTCCTGGTGAAACCTTTCACCATGTACGTCACTGACTGCACCGAGATCAGCAGGGAAGAAGTCCAAGTGTGGATGCAGAAAATTAATTTTCTATGACGTGTCTCCCCGCCTGCCGCCCAATGACTGCTGGGAGAGACTCCAGCATCCCCGTGACCCTGAGAGCAGGATAAGCGGTTTAGATAATTGATAGATGGATGTTGTACTTGATGGTTTTGTATGCTTTAAGTATGTTGTCAAGCAGCTCGATGTAGTTTGGTGCTCTGTGGTTGCCAAGAAAATTCTCAACATCCTTAAATGCCTTCCATGCTATTTTTTCTGGCCCCACTAGCAGATCTTCTAACTCCGTCATTAATTACCTGTCTGATTTGTGGACCAACAAAAATGACTTCCTTAATCTTGGTATTAGTTATTCTTGGAAACATCTGTCTCAAATAGCAAAATCCATCACCTTCTTTGTTTATTGCTTTCACAAAATTCTTCATCAATCCAAGTTTTATGTGAAGAGGAGGCAGAAATATCTTTGTTGGGTCGACAAGTGGTTTATGCGCCACACTTTTCTGCCCTGGAACAAAATGCTTACAGAGCAGCCAGTTCTTTTTAACATAATGTGACTCTTTAGCACAACTATCCCATTCACAAAGGAAACAACAGTACTTTGTATATCAGAGCTGCATTCCTAGTAGCAGTGCCAATACTTTTAGATCACCACAGATGTTCCAGTCATAATTGTCGTACTGTATGTGTTTCAACAACAGTTCCATGTTAATGTTGGTTTCTTTCATGTGTACTGCATAGCCAGTGGGTACTGAAGGGTGGACATTGCCATTGTGTAACAGGACAGCTTTCAGGCTTAACTTTGGCGAATCTATAAAAAGATGCCATTGCTGTGGATCATGCACACAACCCAAAGCCATGAACAGTTCATCAATGTCAGTGCAGATACAGAGGTTGTCAACCTGTGTAAAGAAGTTTGTCAAATTTTCTTGATGGTTCCGAAAGATAGAAATGTACCTGGTGACAGCAAACCCCATCCTTGCAATCCTGAACCAAGTAGTTCTGCTTTAGCTTTTGACAAATTTAAGTCCCTGACCAGGGCATTTAATTCTGGCTGTGTTATTAGATGAGCATAACCAAGCACAAAGGGTTCAACATCTGGATCAGTGGTGTTTTCCACATCTGGTTCATACGCTGTGGAATCTTCATCTGCCTCATCTAGGCTGCATGAATCTGGTGGCTTCGGTACTGGCAAACTGACATCATGTGGCACTGGTCTCATGGCTGAAGGCAGATTGGGGTATTCAATAGATTTCTTATTTTTAGTAGAGAAGCCAGATACATTGGTCAGACAGACGTAACAGCCTGTCATGTGATCCTTCTGTTCTCACCATATCATTGGGACTGCAAATGACATTGACTTCCGAGTACCTCTGAGCTAAGCTCTCAGGATGACTACACATGTTGCACAACAAATGTGAGGAGCCCAGGGTTTCTCTTGGTCACCAGTTTTACCTTCAAGGTAGAGCTCATAGGCTTTCTTAATAAGTGCAGTCATGGTGCCCCTTTGAGCCTTAAGCGTATACTCGCCACAGATGTAACAATGTATCACAGCTGTTGCAACATTGACGAGATATTTCTGCTGTATTAAATCGTCTTGAAGACAATAAATCCCATTGTTACATATACTCATTATAATAATAATAATACATTTTATTTATTTGTGGGCCCCTTTCCGAGCACTCAAGGACACCTTGCAGAACACAGTAAAAAAACAAGCAACACTGTATCAGACAGCATAAAATCAAAACAAAGCAGGGTAGACAATAAAAGTTAATAAAACAGATAAGTATGAAATCGTCATCTGCACAAAACTCAATTAAGCATGTATCAGACTGAATATGCCAGCTTGAAAAGGTACGTTTTGAGATGGGATTTGAAGGTTGAAAAAGAGTCAATGTTGCGAATTTCTTATGGGAGAGCATTCCATAGGCAGGGGGCAGAATGACTGAAGGCTCTAGTCACCATGGTAGTCAAGCAGGTTGATGGTGTAGTGAGTTGGAGAGCAGAAGAGGATCTGAGTGCAGGAGGGCATGTTGATATGCAGGAGTTTGGAA